>NC_055964.1:17408772-17663772 GCF_018492685.1 Alosa sapidissima
CAAATTTGAGAGATGAAGGCAAATGATGCTATCAGTTGGTTAGACCTTCAATGTGAGGCTGCAGGTCAGCTGGCCAAGGCACAGACACTGAACAATTTAATTGAATTGTCACGGCACCATCTCTTCCCTGGCTGCCCTCCAAGTCTGCAATAATAAGGCCGAGGGAAAGCCATCGTCCTGGCACTGGGATGTTGCCTCGAAGCATCCGCACAGCATTTCCCCTTCTCTGATCAACTACGATCAATTACTCTTTTTGCCTTTATCCTGTGTCATTCACCACGTTTTGACAATGATAAGCACACACGCGGATTGTCCTAATGCCAGCAGTCTCTTCCAGCCATCGCAGAAGGAGAGTCCGCTCTAACCTCCTCCCACTCTCTGTGAGTTTGAGTCTGGTCACCCCTGGCCGTTCTGCGAGCTCCTAATTTGGACGGCACCTCGGTCATCAGTGGTAATAATTGGCTTGTTCTTGCCTTGTCTGCTCTGATTGCCCCCGTCACATTCAAACTCACTCCACTCCTCTCTGCTCTCTTTCTAGCTCATCGCTAACGCTTGCATACTATGCTACATGAGAGAGGGAGAGGAGACACACACACACACACACACTCACATAGATATGATTTATGCAAATGCACACTTTTGCACACACACATCCACATATGTGCACACACTCGTGGCCAGATGGCCAGACATGCACAAACTGATATAAAAGCTGGTAGATATGCTCTTTCACATGTGTGTCTGTGTGTGTAGACAGAGAAAGAGGGGACAGAGAGCTAGAGAGGGAAAGAAAAAAACCCTGATATACAGGTTATGGATTTCTGCCCTTTTCTTTAGCCGATTATGCTGAAAAAGTGAGATGCAAATAGCTCCTGAAGGCTTTGCACTTTGCTATATGTATGCAGGAGAAATGGATTTTGTGCAGGGGAAAGTAATATCACTTATCTGCCCACTGTAATGAGAGTTTGCACTGTTTGTCCTTATCTGTTGTGTAGTAGGCATATTTAAATCCAAGAACACCTTGATGATATGGGAGAGGCTGTAGCTGGTAGCACATTTTAAAACAGCTTTAAAATCCGCAGCATCACCCAAGATGAATGCACAAACTGTCTGCACCATTTAGCTCTCTAGCACCAGAGACGTCAGAGGGTAGCAGTGTTTGTCAATCCTACTGTAAATAAACAGGGCCGCTTTTAACGTGCCCGTGAACTCGCACCATTTCTTTAGCGTGTAAGTAAGTAGGACTGCATAGCATATGTGCCTATTAGAATAATGGAAAGTGAATATTGCGCACAAACATTTATTCAGCTTTAAATGAAGGAACACTGCATTAGGATTGTACGGCTGTAAAGTGTGACGGATTTAGGGTCGTGATGAGAACCCAAACTCTAATTTGGGCCATGTATAATTGACACTTTGTTTTGTCAGATGTTTGTATTAAAGCCAGCAATTATAACAAAGCCATTCTTTCACTGTCACAAAATCTCATTTGGATTTTGCGTGTAATTACACCTTTTAAGTGCACAACAGGAGTGTTAATCAGAGCAGTAGCAACCTCCCGTACTTTGGGAGCCGCTGCATTTTAGGGCATCCGTGTGTAATTTTCATAACCTTGAAAACAGTAAGGCTCCTGCGTATCACAGTAAAAGTCACTGGAGTGAATACAGGAGGGCTGATGCCTTTTATGTCTGTCCTTTGAATAGGGGGGCCCTGGTCTCTGATAAGGCATATAATCAGTCCTTGAGTAGTTTCAGGGACATTGTGATAAAATGTATCACCCACTGCTTGGCTGATGGAAAATCAACATTTAATCACCATTTCTTTTCTCCCAAGAAGATGATTATCATCAGGGAAAGGCAGGCCCATCATTTACAAAGGGACAATGTAGAGCAGACCAAGTTATTGCTCGAACGGTTTGACATTACTCAAGTTTAATCTCATCCGCGCACTATCATACATGGCCCATTTAATCATTTGAAAAATGAGTGCAAATATTTGATATTCTCATATTTGCATTGAAAAACATATTAATTGCATTTTTGTGAGAAATCAAACTGTCAGAGCGCTTTCTGTTCCTTACCTGTTCTCTCCATGCCTCCTCCACGTCTTCATTTTCTCCCTTTATACCGTGCCGTGCCCTGAGGGAAGTTGTCTCATTCCAAGAGACATTTACTTATGAGCTATCCCAAAAAACAACCTCCATCCATCTTCCCTATCAAGCATTGTATGTAACCACCTTCACCCATCTTCCAGTCATCCTCTCCTCCACTCTCTCCTTCCATCTATTTATCTTTCTACCACTCCACCCATCTTTTCATACATCCTACTCTCAGCCGCCTACCCCTGCATCTATTCATCAATCACCACTTTTATCCGCACCACCAGCCTTTCAAATCCTCAACCCCACATCCATCTTCCTCTCATCTCACATTCTATCAATACATCTCTACAACCGGTGGGTAACACCAAAGATGGCTGTGTGGCTTTGAAACACTATCAGCGTTATTAATCATTATCTAATCTGGCCTCTTCTCTCCTCTCCCATGTACAGTAGGCTTCACTGTAGAGCTGACTGCATAAAGGACGTATGACCAGGTTTGTCACAGCACATTTTACATTCTCAGGCTCTTCAGGAAATTCCATTCCACCTACTCACGGAATGATATGAAAGACGTGAATCAGAAGCACAAAATCCTCTGCGCGTCGGAATTTATTTTCCGATAATGACCAGCGAACAATACAGAACTATACAGCGGCCAGCTGCCTTCAAATCTGGATGTCATGTGTATGCTATGATTTAAAAAGACTAAAGTATCATGGACCTACGCATGGATACACATAAACTCATGCAGGGCTGCTGTCTCACGCAACTCACACATATCTCACTCCCTACTGTAAGTCACGCCACAGTTTTCTCACTCTAACTTTTCATCTCTGAATTGATTCCCCTTTTAAATGAAGCTGATGAAATCTGTGTCTTAACACAAACGCAAGGTGGATTTAAAACATGCTGGCAACTAAGCTACGGTGGAGGTCAAATATGCCTCTGCCTTAAAACTAGCAATAGTGTTTTGTTTATGAACAATAACCGAACTCATTAATGAATGCACCACCACGTTGTGTTACCTGCTCCGGTGTATTGGTCATAATAAGCTTCAATCACCAAATATCAGTGACTGGCTAACTCTGAAAGTTTGTCAGTGCACACTCATGTTACATTGATGAGAAAAGTTGGCAGCCCTGACACGTTTCAACTAGCTAGAATAGGGGCCCGTCCCAATACCTCCCCTACCACTAGATTTTTGCCCTAACCCTCGATTTTGCGCGTGCACGTGTAGGGCTAGGGTGTCCCATTACTTTAGGGAGCAAGGGGAAGTGCTATTTTCCCCTTAAAATCAACCCTCAAAATATAGCCAGGACCGATGCAGGCTTAAAACGAAGTGGGAGATGAAATTACCCAGGATACCGTGCGAGCTCAGCGAGCCGGCCAAATTTTTTATATATTTTTGCAAATAAGCATATTAAAATTTCGAAATATGTTGGAATATGTTAGTTTGATGTACAGATGGACTGTTGAGTTTTGAACACTAATGTTAGAAAATATCTCACAAAGCTATCTGACGATGTTCATTGAGTGCTTTGAGAGAGTCTGCCCATCAAATAACGTTATATATCTGATCTGGGTAGATTCGTCAATATTTAAGGTGTGTGTTCTGGCGTTCATACGAACACAAATATCTTTGTTGATTAACCAGACGTAGATAAACCAGCACAGCCCACACAACAATGACCACTGGAGCGGGTATGTTCCTGAATGAAAATAGTAGCAGGCTACTACCGGTAGACACGTCGGCACTGCGCGCGACGTAGGTGAGCACGTTCGCTACGCTAATTTGCATATAGTGGTGTCCCAATTCATAGGGAAAGATCTTACCCTCCACTTCCCTTGTCAAGGGGTCTTTAATGTTGAGGGCAATCAAAACCAAGTGGAAGTTTTAAAGCAACACCAAAGAATTTTCCCTCTGTCGCACGCATGCTATTTGTTTATCCAGCACAGGCTTTGCAAATAACTATGTCCACAGACAAGGTAGAATATTTTGCATGACTTATAAAAGTACGATGTATTGCGACATCAGATGCAAGTCAAATTTGTAGTTTCTTATGTCTCATTCCATCGAACTACAGATCCGCTACACGATCTGGCAAACTTACATAGTGCGGTTATAGCCGATAGAGGGCCGCGAAGCGAATGCAGAATTGCCGTTCACCCTGTTACGAGTTGATGAACCACTGAAACGATTTTGGAAACATTATTTTAAGGTATAAAAAACTCTTTGGTGTTGCTTTAAGGGGGGAGAAATGGGACGGGCCCTAGGACTCATTTTATTGTATTTTGTGTGGCCTACAGCGACCCAGTGGTTTTCCTATCTGGCCCACTTGGTACAGAAGTTGAATAGCCCTGCCCTCTGTTGAGAAATAAACGGAAAAATAGTGCTTGCAAATTTGGCAAAGCTAAGGTGAACCACTCTAGGCCAAGAGAGGCACAGTTGCAAAATAAAGTGTCACTTGTCTCCCCAGTGCCTCAATGGATTTAGCAGCATTGAGGACTTTGACGGCTAAGGTGATCCCAACGCAATGCTGCTGCCTTGCATGTTTCCCTGTTCATTTCACTGATTCCCATTTCGCAGGTCATTTGCTGGGTGTCTGCCCGCCCACTCTGGCAGGTAGCATTTCCCGGCTCTCTCCCCGCAGCATACCATTTGACACCTCTTATTGACAGAAATGAAATTATTTTTTGAGCTTGATTGATGATCAGACGAAGTAGCCCTCCCACCATGTTAGTGGGGAGTGTGGAATGGACGAACTAGGAAATGCCATGCTTCTGACAGGCGCTTTTAAAAATGTTTTTATAATACAGCATATTCTGGTAAACAGAGGGTTGTTATTTTTACTATAAACAAGACACTGTGGCAATGAATTTCCAGAGGTGATTATGCATATGAGGGTTTTATCCACTATTAATTTGACATGTCATGGTTTGTTTTTATTCTACTGTGTATGTGGCCTCTGTTGCAAAATTGTGTTTGAATGGGACTCCATATGTGGTTCTTTTCTGAAACCACCCAATTAAATCCCTGGGTGGTATTCAAAGTACATACCAAGCAAGGCACAGAGATAGATAATTAATCAAAACCTTGAAAAAGATTTGCATACAGAAATAAACACCTTACTCTGAGACCTTGTCTAGTTACTTGTAATTAATTATGTTTCGTCAAATGGTTTTGTACTCCATTTAACCATAATGTGTTTCATCAAAGCAGGGTCATTAAGCATTTTCTCAAAATATCATTACTATTCCTTCTTCTTGCCATCTTTAAGCCTTCAGCTAACCTCTCTGGCTGTGTTTTTTCAGTGGACATGTGTTTGATGGTGTTATGCTTACATGCTTATTACGTGTTATATAGGCTACTGTAAACCCATGGCAGCCTAATTACTATTCTCTACCACAAAAATGGGATGCTTGGAACTTCAAGAGGTACACTGGAAATTGTGGGTCAAAACAACCAAGCATGTTGCAGAGTCTGTCTGCCAAATGATGGATTACATGTAAAACTGTCCAGATCTTAGTAGAAGGGGCAAGCATCAATGTTGGGCCTATTCCATTATCACACAATACCAAGGTAGGGTAAACCACTTTCCACTTTTTTCAGATTTCACACCTTAATTTAGAGGATGAGGGAAATTTAGTAAGCAATAAAATGTTTAATTCACAAAACATAAGCATGTATTATTATTTGATGAAGTGCATTTAAATCAAAAATTCTTTGTGATTGCATACAATGCATGTGCAAACTGTTACTATACAAGAGAGAAATTGAGGAATTTTTCCTTTCACTATCAAATTATTATACTCTTCAAAATGTAATTAGAATATAATATTCCATTTCAATAAAGTGAGTCAATTAAATCTTGTATGACATGTGTGGCAGTTCTGGTGTGTTCTGTGGTCAAAAGAATGTTTTTAAACTATAGTAGCTATGTTATTCTGCACTCCAAAGCACTTAAGAGATTGCAAGTGGATGTAATTTGCAGGGCTCAATATATTTGAGTTGGAGGCAACAGCAAAATCATCAAAGTAAAGTCAAATGCACAGGCTTTGTTCATTCTTGAGAGAGGGAAACTGTTGCAAGATTAAGGAAACACTGAGGGGGTTTTGAGCATTTCACCATCTTAGCGTTCCCCCAATTTTGTATCTGGTAGAGTCTCTGAAAGATAAATTCTTTGTCTGCTTTGCGCTGTTTCCACCAGGGCATCTACAACACAGCCGACAGATACAGCGCGCCCTGACAACATTGCAGTGTGGTGTTTGATCAGAAGCTTTTTCCCTGTTAATGATCAGCCCATGGGACGAACAGCCCTGTGCAACAGCAGGCTGAGGAAAGAGCAGCTCCCGCTTCTTTAAAAAGTAAACTGAACAATGCTTTCAGCCCATTCAAAATCGATCCCCAGACCTCCAAAAATACAGAGAGTGCTTTGAACTTGTTCTTTCTATTGTCCATATAAAAAAAGACCTCCCCCCCTAACTCGATTTGACAAGGACAGAGGTGCCTGCCACAGCTATTGTTTACTATTATTAGATATTCATAGCAAAGGATTGGTCTCGACAGAGATAAATGGGATTTGTATGTATGGGCCTTTTTTCATACACATACATCCGTATGAAAGCTGAATCTTCATTTTAGGATCTGTTTGGTCGTCTTCGAGACTTATTTATACTGCCAATGATGAAATGAAGTTATAAAAATGAGACTCCTTATTGAAGTGAATCTGTAGCATACATTTTCCTTTATCAAAGTAGCCAAGTAGCTTTTCATGCGATTATATAAGTTTCCCCCCCCATTTAATTTCTCTGTTGAATAGCGGAGCTGATCTCTTTGCCAGACTTCACCGTCAATTTCCTTCCACCTTTTCGAAAAATGGGCAGAGGATGCATTCACTATGTGCAGGAGTGCAAAAACATGATGGGGTGTGGGTGTGGATGGGTATAGGAGGAGGATGAGAGGAGGAGACAGGCTACTACTGCAGGGGCTGTATCCTTGTCAGTCCTCATCACAGCACATCTCGGAGTAAGGCTTTGCACAAGAGGTCAAAACCTACCCAACGCAGCAGTTAAATTGCCTTCACAGCTTGCTCCAGGATGCCAAAGCCACGACCAGCCAATCACGTGCACTCCTCCAGTGCATGTGATCAGATTACTGTTACTGAGAGGTGTTAGGTAATTTATATTGATTGCACGTGTCTGTTCTTCAACTGGAAATGAATCCAACTGAACTTTATCCTCCCCTATTTGTCATGGGTTTATTGTAATATCTGTAGTTGAGGCTAAAAAATGGAAGTGGACATAATTACATAATTACTGTCTAATCCTTTTTGATTATCAAGTGCTGTTATTTTTCCAAAACCATGCAATACTTACATGTAATGTGGTATGTGGTATTATTATTTTGAAAACGTCTATATATGAGCTCATGAGAAACTGAGCCACCTTTGGAACACAGACAAAAGGAGTAGAAATAGGCATACATGATATTTTCTAAATAAATTAATTATAATAACATTATAATAACATTATATTATATAAATAAATAAGAGTGCCCTCTTAGCACTGTGTCCACCTAGCCAATTATAAACAGTGACATTATGAGCATGTTCAATCACAAGCACGATAACACACACCCTTTTCCTGTTCATCTCATTTAGAAATTATTATAGATTGTGGGTGGAAGTGACAAGACAATAGCCAGCCTATTGAAACAAAATAGAGGTTAAAAAAATAATTTGCATCAACAAAGACAAGACAGGAAATGACAATTCAGTCACATTTTAGTGCATGGTGCAGTGCACACACACGCACACACACACACACACACACACACACAAACAAACATTGTATGTCTAATCTTGAATAAACCCATGTAGTCCTGATGCAAGTTGGCTGTAACAAGTGACTTGACACTGTCAAGTATTCAGAGGGTGCAGCCACTGCTGTCTTGTCAGTTGGTAACTTCCTTTCAAACGGTGCCCATCATCTCCCAGTAATTCATACGGGTTGACATGTTGTCATGACTGGTGTCATGGGCTGTTACAAAACTTTTCAGAGAGCATTAGGTGTGTTATGACTTGCACTTGGCACACCTTTAATGTTCCCCAGCTATCTTTCTGAAGCTGAAGACATTTGCCCACACATAGAATACACCTGGCACACTCCCCACATAGTCTGTGTCACATTTATATGGAATGTTCTGGAGACTCTAACATGTACATTTCCAGCTGTATCATTTCCTTCCAATCTAAGAGGTTTAGAGAGCCTCGAGTGAGGTCACGAACAGAGGGCTACGCTGTCTCTTTCCATTCACTGTGCTTTCTCTCTCTCTAAGTGGCGTTATTGGTGCTGGTGGAGAGGGGTGAATCGAACAGGACTTGACGTTTGACGGACTGATGGCAGAGAGATTACATTTCCAGCTTTTGTTATAGACGGCTATTTTTGGGAAAAGCTTTACCTTGCGGTTCCCCTTCGTTAACATTAAACAAATGCAGTAGTTGGAATCAATCAAGCATTAACTACAGCTATCAATATTACTTGAAGTTCATTAATGCATACAATTATGGCTTGTTCATGCTAAATAATTCAATGACGGATGTTAATTAATGGATCCTGAGTGTAAAGTCTAATTAAATAGTTATAACATAAACAATTGAGTGGTCCCATGTGTTTGTTTTAAAATTCCTCATGTCTTAATTTAGTTTGTTAAAGTATATTAAAGCTCATTTCACTATTTTAAATTGTTTAATGCTGAATGTACTGGCACCTGTCAAACATACCTCCTATTAACACGTTTTTCCATCTGTATCACCATATAATGATATATATTGTAATATATTGTAGAGTATTATACAATAAAATTGTCTTTTTTTAAAAAAAGAAATGGTACATTCCTGTACACTACAGCATTGTGGAGGCAAATCACTGATGAGTTTTATTGGCTCACTTTGGAATGAAGGAACCAGTGTGGAATGTGCAGAAAATATCAATAAACGCAAATATCTTTATAATTAGGCACAAGTCCTAGCGTCTGTAATAATACATTATAATATATATATATATATAAATAATGAGTTTGAATTCGAATGAGTTGACGGTCATATTCAAATTTGCAGTGGTCTCTTAAAATTAGACACTCAACTTATTTGAATGTCAATCAGCAACCATATGACATAAGAAAAATGGTGATGCGACCATTACATAATGTAAGATATAGTGCCACAAGCTTATGTGCAATATGTTTTTAATGTTAAAGCCCAAAGTCTTCCACTTATGACATTCTGCCATGGCGAGTGTGTGTTCAAAAGTGAGCAATGGCATGTGGTGACCACCTCTAATCAATTCTAGTAAATGTTGCCTTTCAGACCCTTCGGGGATCCAAAGCCATGGCATTCATGCGTCACTTTTCATTAGCCTGTGCGGAGTGAGGAGGAATGAGGCCTTTATTTTGATGAAATCTGCCCTGCCACACACATGCCAGACCTCCCAAGGGCTCGGCAATCATCCCTCTCACTTTGAACAGGAATAAAATGGCAGAAGCAGCCGCTGGCCCACGGAGATTGATTCAGAAGAAACATGAGTGTTAATCAATACAGTTACTCGCTCCATGGCAAAGCCCAGTTGGGCCGTCACCTCCATCACACATGAGATGCATAGAGGTCAGATTTGGCATAGAAAATCCAGGTCTGTGTGCAAAGCAACATAGAACATCCAGGTCTGTGTGCAATGACATAGTTCTACCATGATGCACAGTGTGTGGTATGTATGACTGTTTAGATTCCATGAACCTTCTAGACTTTGTCATATCTCAATGGCTGTGTGAGAAGTTATTAACAAAATGTAGGATTGTTCATAGATGTTAAAATGTGCGATTCATATTTCATATTTCAAGAGAATAACACAAAAATAAAGGTCCCTCAGTGATGATCCTTATCATTTGAACTAATGCATGAGTCAAGCCACCGCCACAGGCATAATATTGGCATAATATTTTGGCTGCAAGGAGATACGACTCTTATTGCAACCTTTTCTTTCTAATCACAAACTGAGGATAGTGGTAGCCTTTATAGTCTACATCTTCCAACTGGGCAGCTGCAGGTTGTATAAGCAACACTCTCCTTCATCTGAGCAGACCAGTGGTTAATAAGCCATGGACCAACATAGATATACCAATGGCTGAAAATCTGTGAACCATTTCATTCCAACAGTGTGTGGTGGTGTGTGTGTGTCCTTTTTCTAGGGCGATGAACCTGAGCGAAGTGGCACAGTCCTCCCTCTTTCAATATAATGACAATCCCAGGGGGATAATTACATATCGAGACATACATTTCGAGCAAGTGTTTTTTAAGGATCAGCTAGCTGACCAAATGTTCTTATTGCATCTACTGCAAAAATGAGTAAAGATTAGTAAAGATATATAATGACTAGACTACTGTTTAATAACCATGATGGCATATAAACATCTGATGCATTCATGCTTCTTTGAATTCATAGTTCAGAGTGTTGTTGTGTGCACTTCAATAAGTTCTAACTTAATTTTGTTAAAAGAGAATTGTAAAACGATGAGAATAGGAAAGGATTTCTAGGTTGTCATGGATCCCCCATTTCTATGTGTTGCCAAGGCAACCAAAGTCTCAGATCCGGTAAGGGTGTGATAATCAATAAAACATTTGCGAGGGGGGTCATAGCTCAAGAGAAAAGCCATCAAAGGGGTGACAGGGCACTTTTGGAAAAATAAAAAGTTGGGTTCAAATACCTTCAAGAATATCAATACCAGAAATGGAGCACTCATATTTCCATTTATTTTTATTTAGCCCATCCATCCCAGAGCATTGCCCTTACCTTTAAAGTGCTCATGGATATTTATAATAACAATATAAAGGACATGAAAGATTTCCACTCCATGCTTTAAACAAACCTTGTCAGGATAGAAAAGATGCAGAGAATTTTATTTTTGAAAGATGCCTATTTGCATGCTTTCTACCCTGGAGAACACAGCTCAGAGGGGGCTTGCACTGACAAAAAAAGGTAAAAGCCTGATGTTTGTTCCTCATCAGCAATCTAATAGCATTTCCCTATTTATCCATTTGTCCCCATGTGGTTTGGCTGTCAGTTTGAAGAATGGGAGCTGGCACCAGCCAATTGTTTTCACTCAGACCCAGAGCCTGACATGCTTTGAAGCTGTACATCTCCTTTCAATACGAGAAGGGCAATCCATTAATGTTTATGCTCTCTTCCTTGATTGTATGATGCTGTGGTGCTCTTTGTGAAAAATAAACTTTCCCTCGTGTGTGATGTCAGTTTAATTGATTGATGAGGAGTATGTTATCCCACATTTGAAGCCATGGCTACATCTTTATTTAGTAAAGGTCATTGACGTTAAAGCTCATTGTGTTTATAGGCACGAATTTCACAACTGACAATAAGGCCCTGCTGCCATTGGAGGTCACCTGAGGATATGAAGAGTTGTTATGGCAAAGTCGTGTCCTGCCCACCACTCTCCTGCTGGCCTCGGGCACTCTGCTGTCGGGGGGGGGGGGGGGGGGGGGCAGTGTAGGGGAGGATGGATCAAGATGTCTGTCATCTGTGGGCATCCATGAGTAGCAGCAGGGACATGAGCTGCATCCACACAGCCTCAGCATCACAAGCATCCTATTCTCTGTGTGGACTACAGTATTAGAGAAAAGAGAAGAGCTTTTTAGTGGCATGCATGCAAATTCTATAATACAATCACAGAACTTGTCGAATATTACTTTCCATAGGTGAATTTAAAGAAGTTCTTTTAACTGTCATACATGATACTATCTACTCTATACTATTATTACTGTCTTTTTATATATTATATTACTATTATGATGATATAACAGTATACTTGTTTAGATTTCTTTCTATTTTTAGTCAGAATGACTGTTCAGTTTGTTTCGGGACAATGTCTAAATACAACTTCCTAAAATAACAGATGAGAAATGAATCGTGTCTTTCTGTCCTTATTGGAGTCCACTGAGTTTCACCCAGCCGAGACACACAGCCGAGTGTGGGCAGCTCTGTCAGGTGTATTGACATTGGACCAAAAATAAAGCCCCAAGTGTGCATCACACCTGTCAGTTCTACTTCCCCAGGCTGGACTAATGGATCCGATTCTCATGCCCCCCCCCCCGCCCAATTTGCCTAGAACTGCGCCCGAGTCTATCTTCTTGCTCTAACTTTTGAATAGCAGCACAGAACAAAGTTCTGCCTTGTCAAAGTCATTACATTACTGAGGCTATCTTAGATCGACCTCTTATTATGGCAGTTAAATGTCATTCCACACCCACTGCCACCATGTCCTCAGACACATATGCAGCAGAGACCTGGTGCTCTATATATAATTCTATTACATAACATTGGTATGCACTGTGGCGGTGACAAAACGGGAGCTTGAATGTTCTCATCGCAGATGTGGTCGTTTACACACCACACCATATTTTGCTGGGTGATTGCACCATGTCACCAGTTCAGTTATGCCACCTTAATTGTTTACTGACTGCGTATCTCACAGTACTTTCTAGTGTGTTTAGTGTGATGTCAAAGTCAAAGTCAAAGTCTGCTTTATTGTCAATTTCTTCACATGCCCAGACATACAAAGAGATCGAAATTACGTTTCTCACTATCCCACGGTGAAGACAAGACATATTTTACCAATTAAGTCCACAGACAAACATAACATTCAAGTAAACAATAAATGAGTAAATAAGACAGCACATACAATGAAGAAATAAGAGCAGCAAAATTTGGGTTGAAATCCATGATGTGCCATGTATGTGTGTTTGGTGTGATTTGCTAGCCTGGCCTAGCCCACCTACATCAACTTTCAGGGAGATCTAGTCTGGAACACCATAATTCATAACCGTTTCCCTCAGACAAGAAAAATGTCAGGCCAATTAGCGACGAGAGGGGAAGACAAAACCGAAACAGAAGCAGCAACACCTGCAAACGTCAAGAAATGCTGCTGGAAAAATGCAGAAATGTATTTACAGCAAAAGTAGACCCATTGTTTCCTGACTGTTGATGCTGTTTATTGTCAGTTTATAAAGTTTAGGCGAAGTAGGAAGTAACGTTAGGAATCTCTGATCAATGTGATTAGTAAGGCTGGACCAATGATTTCAAAGTAAGTGCCCGTCGCGATGCAAGTGTTGCAAGCGTTTCCCAATCGAGAGTCACCATACTCTATTCACTTTGTGAATGAGTTTGGATTTTTCCAGGCTAATGATTTGCCACACACACATCACGAAACAATTTACATTCTATTTACAGGATGACACACCATCTACAACTCTATGCATTGCCAAGACTTGTGCATTAAGTAAACATGAATGTGCCTTCTACAATACTAATAGGACGGCTGTGTACACTGCTTTGAAGTATTTTCAATCTGGTCTATGGATTGTTTGGCATCTCGTGACACCTCTGATATTTGCCATCATCAGTAAGTGAACCTCCATCTGTCGTTTGGAGATGGAGAAATTGAGCCATGATTGTATTTGGCCATGGCTCTGTGAGGGTCATGGTCCTCTGATCTGATACAAGAGAACGTAATGGAGAAGAAACTCGCTTAATGGACTCCACTGCCCATCAAACTAACCTGGCAGACTTTGACACATAAGTGTTCTGCGTAGAACCATCACACGAGACCGATGGTGATGGATCAATTGCTCTAGCCCAGCCATCCATGAGCAGGTGGAAAGTATAAGCTTACACAACACCTGAAGGAGTATATAGGGGCTTATGACCTGGTGAAGTGAGCCATTTGCTTTATTTCCATCCTTCTCAGCAAAAGTGGGTTTTTTATTCAGGAAAATGTTCTAGCGTTTTAAAGGTGCAATAGAAGTAGTCACCTCCTCCATAGTTTGAATTTATAGCACTCCTAAAATAATACTATCTTCTGCATGGAAAGTGGAGACTTGTGAGTGTGCACAAATATAATGTTTTCTTATTTCATGTAGGACTCACATCAGTGGTTATATTGCTAAGCAGAGGCTCTGATCTTCGCTTGGGAAATTGAGACCGATTGGAAGCTAATCTAAAAGCTTGACTCCAAAAGTTCAGATAACTTACCACTGAGAAGGCTTGTTGAATTGAACTACAGCTGTAAATCAAAAATCATAAAAAAACTATAAAGGTTCTTCCTCACAGAATACTTCATCATGGAGGTTGCTCTTTAGTAGAAATATCTAACAGTGTGTGAGAGCTTTATGTTTGGCAGTGTAACTAAAATGTGAGAGACATGGCTGTACCTGAGTACCTGAGTAAGACTGTTTCTGGCTGTGTGTGTGTATGTGTGTGTATGTTAATGATCTTTCATCATTCATATTTAGAAGAGCCATAACGTATAGAAGATTTGTCATCTGTTGGACTCGCAGCCCAAAGATGTTGGGAGCTGTCCGTGGTGCTGAAGGGCTTTCTGTCCCAGGAAGGCTCTCTGAATGATGTGTATATGTTGGCAGTTTCCTAATGATCAAATGCTATGTTTTACATTTAGATTAATTTACTTGAGAGGAATTAACTGTTCGTATTGATATAACTGATATACTCCCCTCATAGAGAGAAGCATTACAGGGGAGCGTATCACAACCCCTTTGATGTTAAAATATTTAGTACTGAAATGTGATATACATTGTCCACTAAAGTAAATTAGACAAACTATACTGCCCTGATATTTCAAGCTGATCATGCAATAAAACCCCCTTTCACAACTCTGAAGAAGAATTGGTGTAGAAAAACAGAGAAAACAAAAAAACAGCTAATTGAGGCATTTCAGAGAAAGGCCATTGTCATGTGTCATATTCAACACAGGTTTTATGAACTGTTGTTTCAATACATCTATGTGAGAGTTCCTTCAAATAAATCCTGCACGAACCATTTGCTGCTTCAACACGCAAACACATCGGTCATCCACCCTCACACACCCCAAGCTTGGCAGGTATATGACCCTTTTCTGTACTGATTTAGAGCATAATTAAGTTGTTGTGTGTTATGCTTAGGTCAGCATGTGCTGGTGTGTTAAAATGCCTGCATTTGCTATAAATACTACACATTTAACAGAAGCTCTTTCTCGCATGGCCTCCACGGGGTCAATACTGCATGCATAGAACCATAATTCATATTAAAACTATTTATAGTCTGCTTTCAGAAAAGGGTCATCAACTCCCGAATGACATTCATATGATGTCTTTCACAAAATAGTTTTATTGTGGACGTTCATATTATTTGGTTCAGAATCACAAATTCTTTTGCTGTATACAGTTGACTTCAGTGTTGTTATTTGCAGAGGCGGACAGAGTACACAGTTTCATTACTTGAGTAAAAGTACAGATACCCTTTGCTAAATTTGACTCAAGTACAAGTAAAAGTACAACAGTCAGAAAAAAAGTACTTGTTTTCAAAAGTACTTGAGTATCAAGAGTACAAGAGTAGCCTACATTTTCTAAATATTGCATTTCTACTGCCACAGTGCTTACATTTATGTACAGAAACGACCTACATGGAGTTATGAAAAATGTTAATGTTAATACCTTGGAGAATGTAAAAGGAATTTAAAGTAAAATCAAGTCATTTTCATCTTTTTACCATGTTGCCAGGGATAGGCAGTATTTCTAATACATGCATTTCAAATACGTATTTCAAATACAAAATACTATTTTGTAATTGAAACACTTGAAGCGAAAACTATAATTAACTTGTTCAGAAAATTGAAATAGTCTGGCGAGGTGGGGCCACAGGTTAGCACATTCCCGGGATGGACCTGCTGCGTATTCATCCATTGTTTCGTTCATGGTTTCATCTCTTATCTAAATCTGACCATGGAGTTGACTTTGGCGGAAAGCTGAAGGTGATTGCTGATAGGCTGTCCCAATCAGTGGTGCCTGCACAATCCAATCACGTTTGAGAGGGAAAAAACAAATTGAGGGTTTCTGAGATTTTTCTTTTTTCCTTTTTTTTTAGAAGAAGTAACGGGTACTCATGGTTATAGATAGAAATGTAGTGGAGTAGAGAGTACAATATTTGCCTCTCAAATGTACTTGAGTAAAGTACAGAGTAAACTCCCCAAAAATTATACTCGAGTAAAGTACAGATCCCTCAAAATTGTACTCAAGTATTGTACTCAAGTAAATGTACTCCGTTACTGTCCGGCTCTGGTTATTTGCCCCTTGAGACATGCAGGTTCAACACTATCTTTCGAAAAGCTCTCCTCAAAGAATGGAAGGAGAGTGATACGGCTTGTGTCACAACACATCTCCAAGAAGTAGCACTGTTCCTCACTTCAGCAGGAAAGAACAACAATCAAATAAATCAAATAAACTAATGCATTCCTTTTAGAGCAGGGGTCTCAAACTCAAATGAGCTGGGTGCCACTTCCGCCAATGTCACCTGATTGGAGGGCCACATCAGTGTTAAAGAATAATACAAAAAGAACGGCTATTTCCTAAAATGCAGTGTTTTTTTTCAAATACTGTATTTTCAAACACAAAACTACAAACCGAAAGTGCAAGTGTTTTTTATCTATTTTTAGACACCTATGCTAGCAACCTTGTAGCTTATAAATAAAATAATGATAAAATAAATATTAAGGCGAGACACTACAGGTGAATAGGGTAAATTTTTTAACAAGCAGATATCACTATGAAACTTCCCCAGTTGATTACTTACATTAATATGAGAAAAAAATGTATTACAAGTTTGCTGTAATTTAATGTTTACATATGCAAATTAGGCATTATCTAATTAAATATGCGCTAATTTGCATACATTTTAAGGCACGAAACCTGAGCATTGGATACAGCCAAGTTCAAAATTATGTTTTCATTGTGTTCAGATATTAGATGGGAAAACATTTACAGAGGGATTTATGAATATCTACTTTTGTTATCCTGTAAATCAGAAAATTATGTCACTAGCCCTAAAAAAATCGCTTTTTTCCATGTTTTTAGGCATAAAATGTCATGTAAGTCAGGCTAGGAATATTATATCAACAAACCCCTCTGTAGAAATCTTCGACATATAGTTAGGCATAAGTCTAGAAAGTTTGGTGTATGTATGTGCTTCTGAAGTGGAGTTTTTGAGCTCAGAGTGTGAGTGGAAACTCATTTTGAGAAAACAGCCTTGAAAGACAGCCAATGAGATTCCGTTCTCAGCCTAGACTCGCCTTTGAACTTTCGCGATTGGTTACTGATACAAAGGAAGTGTCCATATATGGATCACATAGCGTGATACAGGAAAAACAGAGCTTTACAACGGTAGTACACATGTTATGTTTTGGACCACGGTCGCGGGAGTGCATGCAAGGTTAGAATGCTAACTTTTGCTGAATTTAGGAGAAATATACAGGCGCGAGTAGACACAATATAATGAAATAAACACCTAAATGTGTAAATCGGACTTTTTTGTTGTAGTAGTGTGATAGAATACATGCTAAGGTAACATACTAGCTCAAAATCTCGAAATTGACCAGTGCATGAAAAAACGATGTTTTCACCTGCCGTGTCTCGCCTTAATACAAATTATAAAAACAAACAAAAAAGCATAAAAACAGGTAGGCCTATGTGTGTGTTTCACACCAAATAAAAATATTTTCCTCTGATAACTTTTTTAAACCTGGCAATAGGCGTCAGGGTTAAGAAAGTAACACCATTGGATTTTTATATCAAAATTTCAAAAGACCATGGCTTGAAAGTGGTCAGAGATAAAGTCCTACTGTAAATGTAAAAAAAAAAAAAAAAATTTATGAAGGGGGTACATTTACCCATCTTATTTGCCACTGGATGGCAAGCACTCCAAATTATGCACCTTTCAGTAAATACTGGATGAACATATTTGAGCAGGTTTACTTACTTTTTGGTCATAATACCCACATAACAAATTAACAGGAAAACATCTAGATGTAGGCCTATACCAACAATAGTAAACTATTACTGGCCTATAACCACAAGGCCTCCAATAAACCTGGTCAAATCAGTTCCTATCGAGGGTGACTTTGTAGTTTTTCAGAGCCCTATTTCTACTAGCCCTGCTGTCTGTACCACGTCTATTACGGACACTATCATCACGATTACACTGCAACCTCCGAGCTATGTTGGGCAGAGGGTCGAAATAACCATGGTATGCTTAGTGGACACCGTTGTATAGGCCTACACGCAAAGACGCACCTCCATTCACAGACGCACCGTGACTATCACTGTCAATAGACGATCGATCATAATCTCCAAAAGGATATTCTCCTTCAGAATCAGAATAGGTGAATAACATAGCCTACTTAAGACTTCATCACACGTGAACGTGCTTCAATTTGTGCAAAACTATGGCCTGCATCGCGTCATTACAAATGCACGTCTTGTGTTTCTCGCGTATAATACAAGTATTTCCTGAAAACTTTGTGCAGCGATTTTGGGTTTGAATCAAGCTCTGGATGTCTAGCAAATAGTGGAGGAGAGTAGCCTACAAATGAGATTTGTCACCGTACTTGGATCTATCGTCTATTTTAAATCAGTATCGTTGTTTGTCGCAATTAAAAATACCCTCAAGGGCCGGATTACATTATTATTTTGACATACGTCGCGGGCCGGGAGTTTGAGACCCCTGTTTTAGAGAAAAGGGTTTTAAAAAGAAGGTGGGAGATGGGGGGGTAAAATCCAGTACTGTTTCAAAGAAAATTACATTAGGTTGTGATTTTTGCTCAAATATTACTGGTAGATACTGTACAGTCAACAAATTATGGTAAGCATCTTTCAAATCAAAAATGAAATGAATGAAGTGGATAAAGACTTAAGTCAACTGAACATTTCCTGAATTTTCTTTTGTATAATACATCATCATTTATCCAACTAAGCAGGTGCATTGCAGACTGAAATACACTTGGGAGCCCCTTTCCTCCCTTTGTGATAAATATCTAACCATATGGGCTATCTGTGACATCCTCATCTGTTTGTGCAAGGCTTTCATTTGACCAATCCCTTATGGACTGGCACTTGAGGCAAATCAAATATATGCAGGCTCTGCTTTGTCTCCCTATAAGGATGTTCCACGGTTACCGTGATGGCAGATTAAAATTTCCAAATCTTGGTCAAGGATTGTCGCCAAGGACCAGGTCTGGTCTGTCTGATAACAGGGATGTCCGACTCCTTTTCTCCCACCCATTACACACCATCCCTCATCTGCATCTGAGGACTGATCGCTCTGGAGCTTATCAGATGAATGTAAATATATGCTGTGCAAAAGGTACTGCAGCGTGAGCTAAAAGCAAATCCGTTGAGCAGAGAATGTTTCAGTGTGATATTGCTTCCGTGGAGATGGTGATCATCCAATTTCATATTAACTCAATTGAAAATGATGTTATTTAATTCCAACATGGTGCTTCTCACCATGAAAATATGAAAGGATTTCATTCCACACAACCTACAGAATACATGCTCACAAGCGTTAGGCCTATAATGCTTGCATGATGAAGGTATGGAAACCTGTAACTACACTATGGTGTGTTACAAGTAGCCTACACTGTTTGCATGATATAAACATTGCAATTAAATGTAACACATTTAAACAATGAATACAGAATAATAACATCTGCTGATCTGTCTGAAGATTAAGTTTGCCATGGGCCCTTCTGGTGAAAATCATCTTTGTGGTCCATGGATGTAAATCCAGATTAGGTATAGGCCTACTGTAATACAACACACATGGCTGAAAAGCGCCTGATGTTGCAAGTGTTCTCCAGTTATGAGAAGACATTTTCTTACTTAATCCAGTATGCCACCATGTGGTGTTAAGGTGAAATAGAGGAACCCATCCTGTTCATTATATATGTGTGTCATTTTGGAACGTTTTTCCCTTTCATCAGTTATTTGCTTTGCTTATTTCTTAATTTGGAAATCACTTTGGATATAAGCCAAGTGCATATAAATGTGAAACAAGTTTCAATATGGTGGCATCTCAGACACTCCAATTTGTGCCATCTGTTTTCACTAATAGTCTACACAGCCATCAAAGTAGACGACACACTAGGCTATAGTGTACAGTGTAGTGTAGGTACAGTAGGCTACTGCTAGGTGTAAAGCTTTTTAGATGCTTATATCAGTTAGGCAACATGCAGATGTTGATTTTATTCAGCTGTAATAGCCTAATAGCCTACAATAACTGATTCCAGTTTCAAACTATCCTTGAGCTTTGGTTAACAAAACATAACGACAAACTAACATTTCAATTCTTAGTTGACAGAGGAACGCATTATTTTCTGTTAAAACTTAATATATTACCATGTAAAATAAGCCAGAAGTCATAGTAGGCTATAGGGCAGGAGTAGCCTATTTGTTTGTGGTTGGAACTGTTGATAGAACCTATTTTGTTTCTAGTCGGATGAGTTATAATGGTTGCACAAGCTGAGACGGCTGCGACATGTACCAAGCAGTTAGCGGGTTATATACTTGGTAAGCAGCTTTCTCATACATTTACTTTTCACCCCTTAACTTATATAGAATGTGCGGGGTCCCATTCTCTAATGCTGTTTATTACTTAAAACGGCAAATGATGCCGCGGACTTTCTGTCCTTTGATCCTGAAGTTGGCTTTGATAGTGAACGGGTTTAACGTTAGCTATCTGGAGGAGGAGGCTTGGTACTGGTAGCTAGGATGCTAAATGTTGCACTCTGTCAAACAACATGTCTTGCCACTTCGCACTTATTTATGCTAATTCGTATTTTATTAAGTTAGCCCTGTGTAAATGTGCAGTTAGCTTTTCCACGTGTAACACTAGTTGTAGTGTACGATTAACCTGGAGAGTAACGTTAACTTACCTTTGAATTGGTCTGCCATGCCTTGACTGAGAAATTATTTTCACAGAGAACCCGATGTTGTTTTCCTTATATCGTCATTCTCCTCCATGAGCTGACATCAGCGACTGAGGATGCTGAAGGACATTCCCCGGGATGCGCTTTTGCGCCCCCTGACTCGGAATGAAGTGGTCGGCATGTTGTTGAGGTTAACGATTTTTGGCGCTGCAACTTACTACAGTATCAAATGGGTGGTGGAGGCCATGGACCCCACACACAAGCAAAAATTACAGGCCAAAAAAAGGGTAACTGTTATGTGCGTCTTTCTGTGAGGGGATTTGATATTGTTGATTGTTATTTGTATTAAAATGGTAAATGGAAATGTTTATTGCTCTTCTTTGCAAGGAGATATTAAAACAATTTACAATTATGTCCTTTACTGAGCATTCACAAAGCCTTCTTATGCCATGCTTTGGCTAGACATCACCATACAG
The DNA here is from genome assembly GCF_018492685.1 of Alosa sapidissima. NCBI lineage: Eukaryota > Metazoa > Chordata > Actinopteri > Clupeiformes > Clupeidae > Alosa > Alosa sapidissima. The sequence continues at coordinate 17,430,167 of NC_055964.1, forward strand.
TTGCTGCTATCTAAACTGTCAAGACTAAACCGCCAGGCAAGTCATCATCATTTGACAATTTTGTTCCATCCTACAGGCAGAGCTGCTACTGAAGCGGCTTGGAGTGGAGGGTGTTACTTTGAATGAATATGAGATGAACATTGCCACCCAACTTGTAGATCCACGAAGCATGAAGGTAAGCCTCTGTTTACTATTTTTTACCTGGGATTTGTGGACTGTCACATCAACTGCATTCGTATATGGTTGTTTGGCTAACACTTGTGGTCTTTTAAGGTGACGTGGAGAGATATAGCCGGTCTTGATGAGGTGATCAATGAGCTGCAGGACTCAGTGATATTACCCTTCCAAAAACGCCACCTCTTTACAGGATCCAAACTTTTTCAGCCACCCAGAGGTTTGTGGTTTTTCTCCAATGATGACAGGTGACATCGAACGCTGACAAAATGTTAGACAAATAGATGCCATCAGAAGATATGTTTTGACAACATTTAACATACACTATCTAGAGTACACAAACACTTTTCTGTAAATAGTAATGATGCTCTGAAAGTTGGCGCTCAGATTCAGTGGAAAAAAACAAAGTAAAGTGCAACGCTTAAATTAAAGGCAAATTCCTCAAGGTGGATTCCATAAATAATGTATTCCTACTTTTTTGCAGGTGTGTTGTTGTATGGCCCGCCAGGATGTGGAAAAACCTTAATCGCCAAGGCAACTGCTAGAGCCTCAGGGTGCCAATTCATCAACTTGCAAGCTTCCATGTTGACAGACAAGTGGTATGGTGAATCGCAGAAGCTCACCGCTGCTGTCTTCTCCTTGGCTGTAAAAATCCAGCCTTGTATTATTTTCATTGATGAAATAGGTGAGCTTGGGTTCATATTGTATGGCTTTACCATCATCATTTCTTAAACTCATTTATCATCACATTCCGTGCTTCCTCAAAATATTGAATACCTACAGTAGTCACTGGCACATGTGGTAACTTGAATCAAGTGTGATTATGTTTTTATTCAGATTCTTTTCTGCGAAACCGGTCCAGTCTGGATCACGAGGCCACAGCCATGATGAAGGCCCAGTTCATGAGCCTCTGGGATGGCCTGGAGACTGGCGCTAACATCCAGGTACGTCATGATCAAACACTATCACTGCCTGTCTGTTAGCATCTGATTGCTGCTCCCAGAGTCAGTGCCATTGAAGTCATCAAAGGGCTCTTTGGAGTTTCTACAGGTGGATGAGATCTGGCCATGGCTGAATGTGGTTTTAGACAGGTTGAGGTAAGATAGACTAACTGGTTCAGTTCATGTCTTTTCAGGTTAATATTCTCAACTAACTAAATGAACATTAACTGGAACATTGGGATAGGTCTGTTTATAAACAGGTGGTTTATTTGTTGGGTATAGGCATTTAACAGACATTTTCAAATTTGATACAAAATCCTTCACGGTTCATGCCACAAGAAAAATGCGTGTGCATATCGAGGTCAGAAAGCTTTCCATCCCATTGAATTGTGTGTGCGTGAATTGACTGAAACGTCAAGAAAAATGCCTACTTGTTCTACTTTTTCGTGTGTATACATACTGGGCTTGTCAACCAGATGGTGGGCCAATGAATCTCTGGCCACTCGTTAACTCCGTCTACCCATTCTGTTATCAGCTCAGGATCAGGCAGACAATCGCCATTAGCTAAGACTAATTTATTAAGATACGGTTCTGGGAAGACTATGACTCAACATGCCGTTGTATTAGCTACGCCACTTTTCTGACCCCATGCTGTACATGCACCGAACCTAGGCTCTGGATGTTGAAGGGGTCTTGAAGAGGTCTATTGCCCAAAGTGTGACTGCCTTGCAAATAGGGTCTACAATTGCATACAGGATGTTTATGCTTCTCTGCTTAAAGTTTTTTGTCTGAAAAGTCCTACACCTCTAGGTCTTATGTCAGCTTCTAGTTTTACTTCTAAGCATGTCTGAAAAGTATGCTTCTAGGGTTTATGTCTAAAAAGTCCTAGTTAAATTCTTTAAGGTCCTCCTGTTCTGAAAGGCCATTCTGCATGCATTTCTATCCCTCATATGCTAAATACATATATTGTTTGGATCAAAGAATGTCAAGTAGTCAGAAAAAGTCATTTACATCAGTGTAGTAAACATTTTCCTGTTAGTTATTAAAGTGCCCATATTATGACTATTTTTCAACAAGTTAAAATAGGTCTATGAGTTCCAGAAAACATGTTTCTGAAGTTGTTTGCTGGAAATAGCTTGTAGGAAAAGATTCTTACCTACCTCTATTACACACTCTTTTTCAGTCCCTGTCAAAGTGTGCTGTTTCTGCTGCTCATTACATATTAATGCCTTACCCACGCCCCACTCCATTAACTGTTACCAGGGTCATTCGTGCCAAATCAACAAATGCCTCCAGCCTAGCCTGACCATCTTGGCTTTGCCTCATACTTTATGTCAATAATGCTAAATATTACCCAACAACTACTGTGCAAAGGTTTAAGCTTGTATCTACATTATTTTCTGATATATGTAGGCTTAAAAAACAGTTGAACTTGTAGGCTTGGTGTGGAGAGGTGGGGTATTGATTATGCAACGTCTGAAACACGCCAATTCAAAATCCCCTAACATCTACTACACCTTCGTTTTACATAGTATAGCCCGTAGCTAACACTTAGCCTACCATAATCTCTATGTAAAACGGTTAGCTTGCTAGCTAGCTATCTAACAGTGGAACTTCAGGAGCCTACAACATAAGCTTAGCTATCTCACCTAGTTGTAGGAAATATGTAAATGATGGAATTAGAATGAATCCCATGAACAAACAGATAACTCTTACACCAACCTTATTTTGTGCCTTTTATTCACGTTTGTTCAACGATTTAGTAAGTATAAATCCTTTTCCCTGCCTACTTCGGTGCAGCTCCATAGGTTTCCATTATATTCACGTAACGTAGTTGCCCTAAAAGGAGGTGGTGGGTGGGAATATTGAAATGTTTCGGCTTGTGACGTCAAAAGCCTTGCCGATTTTGACCAGCTCACCCTGGAGGCTGAAGGCAGGATACATTCAGAAACCCTTATCTCACTCAAAACAGCATGGGTGTTTTTTTTTCCAAGTTTATATGCGTGTGGAAGCACCAGATACACACAACAACACATCAAATCCCAGAAAAAGTGATTTTTTTCATAATATGGGCACTTTAAAATCTGACATGGTGGAATCATTGTGATTGGCCGACAAAGAAAGACTACGGTACATTGCTACATCCACTAGTATGATTGTAATATGAATGAAAACCCACTCTATTTCTCTGGGTTGACTAACATTTTGCAAATAATATTATTTGATTATTTTTTAAAGCAGTCATTAAGTGTTGCTCCTAACTGCACTCTGGCTTACCTTTTTAGGAACAAAGGTATTCAAATTTGACTAGCATGATAACCAGGCATTTTTGAAACAGCCAAGCATTTAGTCTTAACATATTACAATGGTAGAAATCAAACCTTACATCCGGAGAAGGCCAGATACGCAACTGTAACCCTGAGGTGTTTTGTCCCCAGGTGATGGTGATGGGTGCCACCAACAGACCACAAGATCTCGACCCAGCCATCCTGCGCAGGATGCCCTCAACCTTTCACGTTGGTCTGCCGGTAAGCAGCATATGCACACATATTAAACTTGTTTAAGAAACATAAGCATTAAATCGTTGAAATATCCACATGTTAAGGAAGAAAGGCATTAATAACAAAACAAAAAAAAAATTAACAGATAAGAATCAGGCAAGCAGATACACAGGGTTCCCACAGGTCATGGAATTTCTGGAGTATCATGAACTTTTGATAGTCATGGAAAGTCAGGGAATTGTATAATTTTGGGGGAAAAGTCAGGGAATATCAGGGAATTTTCGTTGTAGCAGTTTAAAATTTGCTCACCAAAATACATTAATACAAATATATATTTTACACAGCATTGGTGTTTATCGGGTTATTAGCCTTTCCCACTACTGTTTGCTTGAGTAGTTGTGGTTAGCCCTACTTTGTTTTTTCAATGCCTATTTATTAATTTTCTGCTCTAAAAAAAGTCAAAGATTCTAGAATGTTAAGCGGCTGCTCTGAAACCTTTGGTTGGTGAAGTAATTTCAATGTACCATTTATTATATAGTAGGTCATCATGTAAGCCTCAAAAATCATGCAGTAATGGCCTGTCAGCTGTGTGGTGTTGAGAGGCAGCTCCTTTGACAGCTTCTCACTGATGTATGACCGTGTCTGTATCATGCCTTACAATGTGTCTCTGGTGTCTGCAGAATCAGATCCAGAGACATGACATCCTGAAGCTGATCCTCACGGGGGAGAATGTGAGTAGGCCCTCTCCTCTGTTCAGATGCTAAGGAGTGTGTGTGTGTGTGTGTGTGTGTGTGTGTGTGTGTGTGTGTGTGTGTGTGTGTGTGGATGTTATTGCATTACAAGTTGTATCATAAAAAAGCTGTTCAGGTATTTGCTAAATTTTAGTAAACTGAGAAACTCAAACTATTTCCTATTTGTACTTGTAAGGGGATGCTCTGGTTGAGAGTGCAACGCTAAAAATGACAAGTGTTTTCCTACATATCCCCTTGTATGCGTGTGTGGTCCATCCCAAGGTGTTATGCATAAATGGATATGAAGTTGACAACAAAGGTACTTCTGGAAATCTATTCTGGGAAACTATTTCTGAGAAGCCAGTTACTGTTGTGTACTATATATGTCTGAGTTCACTTCACACTTGGGTTTTAGATATCACTGGTTTCAGCACCATTCCATCATTTTTTCAGAGATATAAAACACTTCAGTCTGAGAACATTCATGTATTTCTCATCAATCACAAGAAATACAACCATAGTCCATAGTCCTTAAAAAAGCTCTAGAGCAGCGTTTCTCAAACTGTGGGTCGCGGAGACATGCCAGGTGGGGCGCGAACTGACGTGAAAAACAGGAGGTTTTTTTTTTAGTTTTTTTTTTTAGTTTTTTTTATCTGTAGCCTAGGCCCAGGTAGCACCCAATGCGCAATGGACGCACTGTGTTATTCATAGGGAAGCGCTCGTGTCAAGGCAGCTTATAGTCCCGACCTACATGAGATTTTGAGCGTTGTTGTGAGAGTGGTGAATTTCATCAAAACCCGGCCCTTAAAGGCGCGTCTATATTTTCTCCGCACTTTGCGAAGAGATGGTAGCTGACCAAAAGGCTGTACTGTTTTACAGTGAGGCAAGGTGGCTTTCCCGAGGTAAAGTACTGTCGCGCGTGTTTGAGCTCCGAGTTGCCTCTTCTTGGAGGAAGAGCGCATGTTTGGATCTGCAAGCACGTTCACTAATGAACATTTCTTGACGAAGCTGGCCTATCTTAGCGATATATTTGATATATCTTAGCGATACATTTGAGTTAAATGTCCAGTTACAAGGCAAAGACAAGCACCTCCCTCACCTAGCAAATAAGATTACTGCATTTACCAAAAAAACTTGAGGTATGGGACAGGTGCCTCAATCGCGACAGTATTATGCCTTTGAGATTTCTGAGTGAAATCGCTGAAACGTCTGATTCGGGAGCCACTCTTGTGATCCCATGTGTTAAACAGTAGGCCTACATCACATCTCTGCAAAGTTTATTTAAAAAATATTTCCCAACCAGCAGTGCTCAGTATGACTGGATTATGGATCCATTTAATGCAGCATGTTGGTATTTCATTTAATATATTGTACAATGCTGTAAAATGGCCTATGCTTCCTAATATGTTGCTGGAAAACAGAAATATGTGTGTTATGTATTTATTTATTTATTTATTATTATATCTGCAGCACCAGCTGATTTTAACTCTGTTGAAGAGGATATATTTAGAACTTGTCATTATTTCAATAAATTTGACAATTTTTAGCATAGTGACAATTTATGTTGCGTAATACCCCTAGCTTATACCTTATATAGCTTAGGAAAGCTAACAGCTTTCTATTAGCATCTAGTTTGTCAACTACCACAGTCACGAGTTGGGTCGCGATAGTCTGTCATTTTTAAAAAGTGTGTCCCCAGAAAAAAAGTTTGAGAAACACTGCTCTAGAGAAAGAAGTTTTTTTTTTTTTATTATTAAATCCTGGACTCTATGCTGCTGCAGCTCTTTCCTAAGCACTTATCTTAATCACAACCTTCCAGCATCCACTCAAGTTACTTCTATTTCAGCCCAATATATGTGAAGGTTGGTCAGCCTTGAGACATTACTTCAATTCTGAAGGGCTTGTCTGTGTAGTTTCCGCAACATTAAGGTTAACGTGTCCCAAATAAGACCCGTTCCCCAGAGGCCAGCCACTCAGCACTTTTCCTCCCCACCAAACCCGCCCATCAGCGCTTTCGAGTTGGCAAAGGGAAGCCCCAGCCCAGTGCCATGGTGTTTCCTGTTCTCTCTTGTCAAATGGCATCAGTGAAGACGATTAAAGTTTAGTCTTCACTCATGCATTGTTAATGGACATTGTGAAATAAATTAGGCCCCTGTGTTTTCCTCTCTAAAATGAACATCAGTGACAAAGACTAAGACAGTGGCAGCGTTGCACTTGTGTAGCAGAGCACATCCTTCCCTTGAGGTGCCAATCATGAGTGAATTATGTCATCTTTATTTCTTTGTTTACAAGTTCATGCAACTCAGACTGTGTTATGCAAACAGTCAAGATGACACTTCAAATACATATCCAAGGGTTATTTGGTCCTAAACATGATAAAATGTTTTGTCTTATAAGGTGAATTAATACACTTTTATGTACAAACCTAAGGAGCATGAGCCTTATGTACAGTAGTAAGCTAGAATAGACTATGTATTTTACTGGGCTTTTTAGCATGATAAATATTGCACATTGAAAGAATATGATATTTTCATAAATATTATGGTCTTTCATTTAAAATACCAAATAATTCCAATAATAATAAGTCCAAAACTAACTTCTCGCATGAAGTAACAACCACAAATAGCCAATGACAGGCTAACAATCAGCACAGCATAGCCTGTCCATGTAGTTCAAGTCATGTCAAGTGGCTATCTAATCGAAGAAATAAATAAGTAATAAGATTTAAAATGACCATTGAAGTGGATATGTACTGTCTACAAAGTGTATCATATCCTTAGAGATGTCTGAATTGTGTTTGTAGACAAAATCACACCAAGAAGTGAAGTTTTTATGTGTAATGCAGATGCTTAGTCAAAAGTGGTTAAAAAATGCTTAGGAAGCTTCTAGAATTGCAACCAGTGCTTCAACTGTCTTGTGGTTTGACAATATGGTGTTTTATGGAAATATGTTTTTTTTTTGTGTGTGTGTTTAACATTGTGTGCTCATAAACAAATGATGATGTACTGTAGCAAGCGATGCCCGTCATACTGAGAGAACAGTGACCGTTTTAATACACTGGTGCTCTTGTCCTCAGTTGAGCAATGCCATAAATCTGCGGGAGATCGCCGATAAGACCAGCGGCTACTCGGGCAGTGACCTGCGGGAGCTGTGCAGGGACGCAGCCATGTACCGCGTCAGGGACTATGTCCGCAAGCAACAGATGAGGCAGATCGCCAAACAGATGCAGGCGGAGGATGAGGAGGAAGAGTATGGTTTTTTTTGTGTGTGTGTGTGAGAGAGAGGGGGGGGGGGGATGGAGAGAGACTGAGTGTGGGCAGCGTTTATGAAGATAATCAAGTGTGCGTGTGTAAACTTGTTGTCTGTACTTCCTCCGTGGTGATGTTGCGTAACGTTGCCGTGTCTCTCGTCAGGCCCGTGGGGACGCGGCTGCGGCCCGTGACTCAGCTGGACATGCTCTTTGGCCTGGACAAAATGAACGAGTCCAAGCAGGTCACCATTACGCCTGGCTGTCTGAAAGAGTCGCCCTTGGACTGACCTCGATGACCTTGATGACAGTCGCTGACCAATCGGCACATCCGGCCCGCACCCGGTCCACATCTTTCCTTGTTCTGGTCTGGAGTCACTTAGCACTCAACACACGGTCCTGTTCTGTTGCACATACACATATTAACTCCATTCCCTATTCATTGTCTTTGTCATTGCCCCCCCCCCCCCCCCCCCCCAAAAGGTTTTGAATGCACAAAATGCAAGATGATAAAAAAGAGGGTTTTTTATAGAGGGAAGGGGGGTCACATTTAAACTGTGAAAGTGTATAGACCAAACAGTAGTTTGTCATTGAATGTCTGCATGTATTTACAATGTATTCAATTAAATGCAGCTTTGGTGTTAAAGCTGCTGTAGTCTGAAAGTGATTGTTTTGAATTACCAACGTTTTGGCTTGATATTCAGAAAGCCGTCAGAGAGATAGGAACTCGGAGGACACACTCGAAAAGGACTTTGCGGGACTCGGCAATCGGCAACAGAAAAATACAAACATGGTCTTTTTGTGTATGCATCAGGACACTTCTACAGAGGCTCTTACATATGGGCCACTTGCAGCAACTTTAAAAGCCAACTCTGCGTTCACATCAGATCACTCAGGCAACTCAACACTGTTGTCCTAGTATGTATACTGTATGTCTATTTATTAAAAGGTGAAGTACCATGCTTTTGGGTTTTTTGTACTAAATTACTTACTCCTAAACACTGAAGTTAGTATGTAAGATGATAAAGTGTTTTTTAACATCTTGGAGAAATGAGCCTAGATATTTTTACTTCATGGGGGATCATAAATATTAATGCATTGGTTTCCTTTGTGTCAACAAATATTCTAAGCAGATCTTGAGCTCACAGCAGTTGTCAGAATCACACAGCTTTACATTCGGGCTTATCTTGCATGCAGGAGTGCAGTTTGTCGCTTCTGCCTTGCATATTTTGGATTAGTTTAGGATACTAAGGGAATATCTGAAGTGTTCCTCTGATCCCTGTCAGAACCATGCTATACTGCGATCCCTGTTCCCTTTCCTGCTGTCATTTCTTTTCTCTGAGGCCATTTCCTCAGCTCACCCTTTGATCAATGATGTGCCCTGCCTGGCTAATCATATGCACTACAAAAAATGGACACATGATGGCAGTGTAGCATGTTCTAAACACACAAGGCTGAGATGGATTACAAAATTGCAGTTGATTTGCCCCTGTGCTCAAGGAACCTTTGAGGTTGTGGGTGTTAGGCAATCAGCCTTAATGTTGTCAAGTGACAACTTTAGGGGAATTTGGTGTTTCAGTGCTAGGTTTGCTTGGTCTCCTGTATCCCTAATGCAGTCTGCCATGTTTGCTAATAGCAAATAAGAGCCCATCCTCGCTGCAGAGCTTGATTAGCTGAAGCAGGGCTGTGACTTAACTCATAACTCTGTGGGTTTGACTAAGCAGCCATTGTGCAAATGTATACTTAGAAGAGTTTCGTAATGAATGAAAATATAGTCACATAAACTTTTCTTCCAAACTTGGAAGTATTTGCCTATATGTCCCTGTCCTTGGAGGGATAACCCTCCAAACGGTGTGAAATCCTCACCATCCCCCTATAGGTCAAAATATCTCACATCTAATGTGATTTCTGTGTAGTGTGGCCATCAGAGAAGCCTGTGCAGATTCTGGGGTTAGATCCAGTTAATAGTTCACACTCTTTGTGTGAGGCAGGCATCCAAGGTGTGAACCTGTCTCCCACTCACTCCCCAGAGCAGCTCCCCAACAAAGAACGAGCTATTTGATCAAATGAACAGTGGGGGGGGGGGTGTCATTACTGTTGCATCAATTTCTAAAGTGCTCCATATTAAGCGTCTACACTAAAAATGTTTCATGCCACTCTCAGTAAGTGCTAATAACACATTCAGTCTGGCTGCATGGGATGAGGCTGCCCGAACCCAGCTTTGTCACACATTTGTCAAGATTTGCCAATTAAATGGTCTACATCAGATATTGAAACAATTATTCGAGAAATTATTAGAAATTATTATCCGTGAAAATATTTTTAAGTATTCAGCAGGGTTTAACCATGACACATCAGACATAAAGTCATATCTGTCACCCTCACTCATTGCGTCGTGTCAGATGCAAAGAAGGCCTGCAAAACTGCATCCCTAAATGAACACTCAGACAGCTCTGTTGTTCTGCCTCCAGGATTGGCCAATCAGGACACTCAACCTCAGTGAAATCTAATGGCATTAGCATCCCTGTCTCCTCTTGGTTAATAGATGAGGCAGAATGAATGTCCTCTACCTTGAGCAGGCACTTTATTTATTATCACCTCTCCACTGGGAAGGTCCATGTTTTCTATGGGCTTGCAGCAAGATCTATTTGACTGCCCAATATCAGTGACTGATGTGAGAAATGTGTGATAAAAACGTCAACCCATCACATTATCACTGCACCCGCCACCCTCCCCCTGACACCCACACACACCAAACAACACCCCTGCTCTTCTTGTTCTTTATGGGTGTGTGATTTGCGATGTTTCAGACACAGTTATGTATAAATGACTTAGCAAGACCCATCACATAAGCTTATGGCCCAATCACAACCTTTATTGATTTCCACAAAAGTTCAATAAAGCCACATAAAAGTTTGCACCCTAGTATAGCCAGAGGAAAGAAAGTGGCAGAAAATGGCACCCACATACCTGTTTACCTCACATAGTATTTCTTGTGCGTCCAGATGCTGGCCTTCCTAGAATGATAACAGCAGCAGGTCCTCTATTGACCCAGGCAATTGGTGTTGCGCCATGCCGATGGAACCACAGATAAAAGGTAATCAGAGTGTGTATGAGGGTCTTAGTTCACGGATGGAAGTTAAAAAAAGGCCAACACTTCCACACACATCTCGCTGTAGTGCAGGCATTACTAAGGCCTTATGTGGACCTGAGGGCCTCTTCATTCACCTTTGCCAAATAACTCAACTCGGTGCCCTAGACTTATAACAGCACTAATAGCTGTGTTAATAAGAGAGGAACAAAAGCACTACACCCACTCAGGAAACAGGAGATGAACAAATGATCATTAATTAACTGCAGATCGTTAATTAACTGCAGCGTTTTCTCCAGGAGCACCAGTGATGACACACTAAATACTAGGAAGACGGTTTTGTACAGCTGGTACAACCAACCCCGACATCATTAACATGGATGTATGAACACCGCATAGCAGTGCTTTCTCCTGTTAATTTTCTGTATTCAGCAGTGAATGTCTTAAGCTTTGTGGAAGGTATCCATAATTTATAATGAATGTCTTGCTCTATTAGTCTTGCGAATGTGAATGGAAAAAAGTAGACATAATTTTGTGTAGACTGCATCCTATGACATGTTACAACATAATTCCCAGTTGCCCTCATCTGTGAACCTCTATAATGTATGTCTGTAAATCCACGTCTTAACACAGATGATTGACATGATTCCAACATTTTATTTGGAAGATCCTAAGAGGGATGGTCATTACTGTTCAAGTCAAGAGGCTTAAAGAGGAATGTCAGCTAGGCATTTATTTCTGAGTCAAAAGGTCTTATTTAAAACCCAATAGGCCTACATCGAAATGATAGGACTGAAATTATCTTTTTGTTGGATTTCTTTCCAACCTTGTACAGGGAGGCAAAAAGATTAAATATAATCTTTTTTAATCTAAGATATTGTAACATTGTGAGTTTGTGAGTTGATGCATTTGCTGTATGATTTTGAGTGATTTGGGGTCATTTGTCAAAAGTATTACTAAATGTCCTAATATTGGTGTTTTGCACTCTCTGAGAATAATATTTAATCTGCATCTTTAAAGTATGTACTGTGTGTTGATATGGCAACCAAGCCTTACCTTCATCATCACTGCCATTTATGTCTCAGCATTTGCTACACAGAGGACAGAATTCTAATAGAAACTTACAAGGATACAAGGATACAAGGAAGTTTATTGTCACATGCATATAGTTACTGGAAGTAAGAAATGCAGTGAAATTATGTCTGGTGTCAGCCTATTTGTGCATTAATGGGGGGGGGGGGTAAAGAGTGCAGTAGAAGAGGGGTTTAGTAGATTAAGTGGCAAGGGCTGCATAAAAAAGGTGGGGGAGGATTGGGATTGGGTGGGGGGCACCAACAAGGAGCACCCAAGAGCAACAGGGGCAAGGAAAAACTCCCTTACCAAGGAAGAAACCTTGGGCAGATCCACAGCTCAAGGGGCTAACCCAACTGCCAGGGGTCTTGGTGTGTGTGTTGGGGGGATGACAGGGGAGATGGGATAGTGTGCTGTGTATGTGGGGAGAGGGCAGTGTGCAATATGTGTGTTGGGGAAGCTTCCTCATGAGACAATGTGCTGTGTATTGGGGGGGGGGGGGCAGTGTGCTGTAAGTATGTTGGGGATGTGTGTTGGAGAAGCTTCCTGATGAAATAATGTGCTGTGTATGTAGGGGGGGGGGCAGGGACTTACTATTGCAAGCAGAGTACTGTATGTATGATGTATGTGAGTGATGACAGTGAAGATGTGTGTGTGGGCGGGAGGGGAGTGGAGCAGTGACTGTGTGTGTGTGTGTGTGTGTAGTGTGTGTGTGGGCAGTGTGCTGTAAGTATGTTGGGGATGTGTGTTGGAGAAGCTTCCTGATGAAATAATGTGCTGTGTATGTAGGGGGGGGCAGGGACTTACTATTTCAAGCAGAGTACTGTATGTATGATGTATGTGAGTGATGACAGTGAAGATGTGTGTGTGGGCGGGAGGGGAGTGGAGTAGTGACTGTGTGTGTGTGTGTGTGTGTAGTGTGTAGGTGGGGGCAGTGTGCTGTAAGTATGTAGAGGATGTGTGTTGGAGAAGATCCTGAAGACAATGTGCTGTGTATGTAGGGGGGGGGGCAGTGTGCAGCAAGTATGTAGAGGAGGCTTACTGTAGCAAGCAGTGTGCTGTATGTATGTGAAGTGATGACAGTGATGATGTAAGTGTGTGTGTTGGGGATGGGGGCAGAAATTTTACGGCACCTCAGGGCTGGGCACAGGAGGCGTGGTGTCGAGCGACTGGACTGGCCGACGCTTGGAGCCACGTCTCCTTCAGGAGGGAGCCTTCTGAGAGACCTGGATAAGGGTGAGATCAGGGTACTGGAACTCAACAGGCTGGGGTTCCGGACGTGGGGCGGCTGGCTGGAGGCGAAGCAGACCCAAGCCCTTGGCACATTGGCCTGAAGCCATTGGAGGTAGGGACAGGGTCAGGTTGGAGACTAGCAGCCTCACTGGAGAGAACAAGGAGATACTGGAGACTTCTTCCCAGACCTGAAAGCTGGTCGGCCAGGGTAGCTATTCCCAGAACCTCCCTTAGCCAGGGCTTTGAAGAAATTGTCCTCTCCATTAGGGAACAAATAGCATGCTGGCACTCCAGATCTGTGGATCTTACTAGCTCTGAGTTGAGCCTGCTGAGGGTGTACTCCACCTCAGTGAGTCTGATCTTCAAAAGAAACCTTAAGTTTACTAAATTAGTCTTGAATTTCCCCAGCTGAAGATAACTATGCTCTGCTATGATTTTGTAGAGGGAGAGTTTTGAGAATACACAAAGCAGAGTTGAAGAGCAAGCAGGGTTGGCAGCAGATAGGTAAACGTTGGAAGAATCATATAATTAAGGGTATCGTTAATATTTCGTCTTAGCAGTTTTAATATTGGTTGTTTGCACATTCTTCCAGTCACTCTGCAATTTACCAGTAACAGAATCACTTTTTTGACATTGAACACTAGGGACCTGACAGAGCAAAGCAGAGTAGAGAAGTGACTGCAAGGAGAGTGAGCTCAAAGACAGACAGGGGCATCCAGTCTAGACAGGAAGAAGGCAGGAAGGAGCTGACTGAGGGAGAGACAGAAAGTTCACATGAAATATGTCTAATCTTTGTGCATATGTTGGACAAATTTAATATCACATGTCAATGGAAGAAATGTGAAAAGCAAAACATAGCTAACTGTACTGCTGAAAATATTGACATGTCACATCCAAAGCATGGTAAGATATTGAACGGCAGACAGAGCGAAAAGGAAGGAAGTACCAGGGTTATCTATCCAGGAGCAACAGCAAGCCTTTGCTGAGCTGAGAGAGATCCTGCCCACTGCAGCAGTTTTAGTCAGGGACAGCAATGACACTGACACCGCTTCAGAATCTGAGGATGCTGTAGACTCAGCAGAGGATGCAGCCCGTAGCCGACGAGCGGGCTCCGGTTGAGCCGCGGCCAGGCTCCTCTCCTCCCTCCGGTGGCAGTGCTGGCACTGGTCTGCTGCACACGGACACTGCCTGGACAGGGCGTCCGCGTTGCCGTGAAGGCGACCCGCCCGGTGTCGAATCTCTATGTCGTAGTCCTGGAGCGCCTCCAGCCAGCGAGCCAGCTGGCCCTCTGGTTCTTTGAAGTTCAGCAGCCAGGTGAGCGATGCATGGTCCGTTCTCAGCAGGAACCGTTTGCCGTATAGGTAGGTTCGGAAATGGCGCACTGCCACCACCACAGCCAACAGTTCTCTGCGGGTCATTCTTCTCTGATCGGTCCAGTGAGCGGCTGAAGTATGCAACCACCTTGAGAGAGGACGGCGCCGACGCCCACGTCGCTGGCGTCGGTGTCCAGGATGAACGGCAGTTGAGGGTCAGGGAAAGCGAGCACTGGGGCCTCACATAGCGCCCTCCACAGCCGCCGGAATGCCGCGTCGCACTCTCGCGTCCACTCGAAGAGCTGGCCTTTGTGCGTGAAACGATGCAGCGGGCTGGCGACTGTAGCAAAGTCCCGGATAAAACGCCGATAATATGACGCCAGGCCCAGGAAGCTCCGCAGCTCAGCACCATCGCGCGGAACAGGCCAACGTCTCATCGTCTCCACCATAGCTGGGTCGGTGACCACTCCGGCAGCTCTGACGACATGGCCCAGGAATCCGGTTTGCCTCCGGAACAGGTGCCACTTTTTCGGGTGCAGTTTGAGCCCAGCACCCCGTATGGCATCGAACACCTTTTCCAGATGTCCTATGGCACCGGTGAAGTCTGTTGCATGACACAGGATGTCATCCAGGTAAACCACGCAGCATGTTCGTGGAATGCCCGCCAGGACATGCTCCATCAGCCGCTCAAAGTTCGCTGGCCCGTTGCATAGGCCGAACGGAAGTACCCGGAACTGCCACAGCCCTTGCCCGATGGTAAACGCTGTCTTCGGCCGAGCTTCCGGGGCTAGCTCAATCTGCCAGTAGCCACTGCGTAAGTCCAGCGAGCTAAACCAGCAGGAGGCGGCAATGCTGTCCAGCGCATCGTCAATGCGGGGGAGCAGGTAGGAGTCTTTCCGGGTTACCTGGTTGAGGCGCCTGTAGTCAACACAGAACCGCCACGAGCCGTCCTTCTTCCGGACGAGTACAGCCGGCGCAGCCCAGGGACTACTGCTTGGCTCTATCACTCCTGCCGCGGCCATTTCCTTGATCTTTTCTTCAGCTGCTTGTCGTTTGGCGAACGGTAAGTGATGAGGCTGAAGTCGGATGGGCCGGGCATTTCCGGTGTCGATATCGTGTTGGACCAGGCTCGTTCGGGTGCAGTCCTCATCTCTTGCGGCGAAGATGTCGGTGTACGCTACTAGTAGTCTCCGCACCTGGCTACCCTGTGCTTCACTCAGCCCTTCACAGCTACGAGTGCAGAGTTCATTTACGGCTTGCCTTGTTTCTACAGAGGGCCGCGCTCTCTGAGCAGAGAGTGGTGTTTGCTCAACCCGCTCTCTTGGCTCCTCCCTGGTGGGCGTGAGCTGAGCAGTGGCAGCCTCAGCGAGCGGACCTGGATGAGACCTGTTGTTTTCGCGGGCTTGAGTTTCGCGGGCTTGTGTGGGGAGGGGCGGAGTCTGGGATGACGAGTACTCTTTGCGAGTTCGCTTCCTGCGGAGCGAGTTGGAGAGTTCTTCGTCGCGCCAGCTCTCCGCACTTCATGCTCTATTTTCCCCATATTTTCCATAGCCCCTCCCGCCGTGCCACCTTCTTCTAGTAACTGGGGCGCGAGCGTGAGGGGTGCTGGGGCTGGGCAGTACCATGCGATGTGTCCCGGCTCGCCACACCGGTGGCATCTGTCTCCGCTGGCCGGCCTCTTCCACTCGCGTGGGCAGCGTTGTGGTGGCTGTGCCGTGGTCTGCCGCGTCACCTCCAGTTCCTCCCCATCTTCCTCCATCGATGTCTGTCGTACGCAATGCCTCGACTCTGTTGTGCGGAAGATGTTTTCCACCCGTTCGGCTTCCGCGAGGGCCGCGGACAGCGAGCTGGGGGCGCTCAGGCGAAGGTATTCTTTTAGCCGCTCTGGGTGGATGCCTCGCACGAACGCTTCCAGTGCCATCTCTTCATGTAGACCCTGGCTGTATGTTGGGTAGGGCCGCCGGGCATACAGCTGCAGGTCAGCCGCGAACTTGCCCAGTCTCTCGTCCTTGTGCCGCCGTCTGGAAGCGAGTTGTTCTCTGGCATCGCTGATGAAGATTCTCTGGCCGAATCGTCGTTGCAGAGCTGCTTCGATTGCGGTCCAGTTTACTTGCTCCGCCGGTGGCAGGTCTTCTAATACTTGTAGCGCTTCCCCCTCCAGAGCCAACGCCACCTGTACGCCCGTTCTCTCCGCCGACCAGCCATTCAGCTCGGCTGCCAGCCGGACCTGTACCAGGTATGTCGCCAGCGACCTTTCGCCATTGTAGTGGGGCAACTTTACGCTGGGGCGCCCTTCTACCGCCGCCGTCGCACCGGGGACCGGCCAGTTTCCATCGCTCCCGTGTGGAGCGGGTTCAAGTGGCAGGATGCTGCCATCAGCCCGGTTCGTTTCCTCCTGTGGCCGGGGGCGGGTCTCTTCGTCACGGTCACACTGCAGGCTGGCTCCGTCTGCTGGGCCCAGCAGGTGGCCATGGGCGAGCGCGCTGTCGAAGAGCCGTCTTGGCAGGAAACTCATCATCTCCAGGGCATCAGTTGCAGCTTTCTCCTCCCGTCCAGTAGGGGTCGTCATCCCACTTCTGACACCAATGTAACAAACTGCAAAGTTGTCTCAGAATGGTTTTATTGGTTACACACCAAAACACACGAATGTCATTACACAGTCCCTCCAGGAATTCGCGTTGTTAACAATTAACGCAAATTCAGCAAATCCTCGTGAATTCTGGGCGACCTCGCAATTTTGTCCAAACACCGCAACTTTTTCGCAAATTTGACCAATCATCATGGTTTCCCTGTGAAATTTCACCTACCACAACAGTCCCTCGTGCAGAATATTAAGTCAGATGCCACACTCACTTCTGCAGACACCAGAGACTGCCCTATGTTCACTCCTCTGCAGTTTTAATGACAATAAATAGAAGGCTAACGTTAATAATCTGCTTTACTTGCGCATCTCTCAACCTGGTATTGCTAACCTACCTAGGCTATGAAAGTAAGTTAATTAAGGCCTACTTTTACTGACATTTGAGTAGGCTACATTATGCAACCCATTGGCAAACGTTTACACCTGGAGATGTCTTTTAGCTCGTGTCATGTTTGCTAGCTTGTGGGCTCAGTTGTGTACTGCTACCAAAATCATAGAAATTAATAACATTGCAAGACATTTACTTCTTCTGTGATCCAAGAATGCTTTCATTTGAGTTATTTTTTAACATTTATTTTAACTAATGACATAGAAACATCCCGAATTCCATCCACATATCGTAATGCACTATGCTAAAAGTTATTTCCACTCGTAGCCAAACACAGTGAGATGCAAGCCTTCCAATCCACTTAGAAATGTAATTATGCTACTCTCACGTCCTTAAAGTGGCAGGCAGTCAATTAGACGTACACACCACCAATGTAATAACATTAATTAAAGAAAAGTGTAGTCTAATAGTTTAAATCAATATAAAATTACTAGATACTTAGTTGGCTATTAGTAATTATGCAAGTCACAGAATATGAATTATTACAAATATATGAACTTAATATAAATTACAACATATATGATTGTATTGAAACTTGACATGATGCCATCTTTTTAGGGGGCTGTCTTTTTTGGACAGTTCTACGAAAGATTATACTGCTTTGTGAATTACCCCAGTCAAAGTATTTACACAAATAAAGTAGGCCTACCTTGATTTTCTGTAACCCTTATTATTTACCTTTACTTACCCCTTTTAATAAGCATCAAGATAATCAGTGTGATTTTCGTCTTACTAACCTTAATTGCCCTCAATTTAAAAAATAATAATAAAAAAAAAATCGCAACTATTTTTGCAATTTTCACTTCCTCCCGCAATTTCTTCGCAACAAACAGCTAAAAACACTGCAACTTCCATCGCAATTTTTTAGAAAAGTTGTCGCGAAATCAGGCATTTTAGATCGCAACAATCTCAAAAAATCCTCGCGAAATCCTGGAGGGACTGATTACACAGGCAACACAAAGGAGGTCAATTAAACAAGCACGATACACAAACAGGGTAGTCATATACAATACACATGAGGTACAACATCAAGTAAGACTATACCAGCTAACACATACATGACAAGGTAAACGCAATTACTCATACTAAAACCAGCATCAACATTACACACACACACATACACTGCACAGCATTATAGGAGTTCAGTCATTAACCAGCTAGGCTCAGTTCACTACAATACATTATGAAAATGTTACTGTTCTGATCAAGGTCATGCAAAATAAAGCTATCAACTCAATACATCTCTGCCTCTGATTCCTAGTCTGCTTATCATTATCTGTTTTTCGTGAAAAACAATCTCATCTCGTCATGTCTTTAGTGTCTTTGTCTGCGATTTCTTTCTTTTTCAAATATCTCAATAACAACCAACAAACTCGCACAGTCAAACCAAAGTTAAGTCGTGTTGAAAAGAGGCTGAACCTTGCAAACGATTTACTTTTATAGACCACTGAAATCACGCATGAATCACACGTGAAAATGACCATCAGTTAGGTTGTGACTGGTTCTGAGCAAGATCTAACGCCCTCCTCCGCCGGCGTACATCAGAACTAGCTCCCGGTTAGCATTAATAATCGTTTACTACTTTAACGGCATCGACAATCAAAAAATCCAGTGGAAACTAGATGGCAGAAGTATGTAGGCCCACCAGCTTTTTCTTCTTTGCCGCCTACAGAGTTTGACAGGTACGACTTTTCGAAACGCCATGTTATTTCCCATAGACATTTGACGACCGGAAGTTGGGTGGATACGGAAGAAAGGTTCTGAAGTTACGGAGGCGGGACTTATTCTGGAGAGGTCTATTCCCCTTATTCAGCCCCGCCCATTTTTTTAAATTCCACGTTGTCTTTAAACATCCGGTCGGCTAGCTACTTCTAGTTAGCTTCATTGTGATAACACGGCAGAAGAGGATAGAGAGGCTAACTTGGGAGGAAATCGACAAACGCCATCAGGAGGTCAGATTGCAATATTGTACTTCGCTACCCAAGGCTATTCACCCCTATGGAGTGGGTAGACGATGCGGCAGTGGCCGCTGTATCGTATGGAGAAACTCGCAAATCCTCATCTGTTTGGTAACTATGGTAACTAGTTTATAAAGTCATTACAGAACAGCCGCTCCAAAGTCAGTTTTTTCCTAACTTCAGATAGGGAATGTGTATAACAGAAATGTCTTAAGTCACCAAAATCCTAAATAAACGTCCCTAACTTTTGGATGACCCATAACATATGATGCCAGTCATCTCGATGGAGCTCTGCTATCTCAATGTATCACAATGGATGTACTGCTCAATCGGAAGTTCGGAGACAATGTGGGCAAAGCTAGCGCCCCCCATGTTTGCGCGCGGAATAAGGTGAATAGCATGTGAAGGCTACATACGTCAAAACGGTGACAGCTAGTTCTAAGCTATCAGCTGTGTAGCTGTGGGTGTTTCTTCACAGCTGGGCACCAATTACAGCCCCTTTCGTTCGAAAATTCTAAAACAATGATGTTTTTTAATACTTCAAAATAACATTTGATAAATGAGCCTTACATTTTTTCAGTAGCCATAGGTGTGTAGATTTGAACAAAATCTAGTTTGGTTCTTACCGGGGCTTTTACTGCCTGAAATATCCGATTTTGTTTACCACGCTCGGAGTTGGGCTGGTGGGGGCCTATTGCCAACCTTTCTCACGGCACATCAACGGTTAGACCATAGCCTGTATATAGTCTATGGGTTAGATCGAGAATTCTCGTCGCAAATTAAAATTCCACTGGAGCTCCAAGCAGATTTGTACACGCAGCCTTACAACACTGTTTAGGGGAGAACCGGGACGAATTAAACACTTTTTATTTAATCGTAATTTACAAAGACATCGAAAAACACTGAAAGTTAATATTTTGTCACTAGCAACCTACATCTGTCCTCTGTCAGTTGCATTTACAGCTCTGAACAAAACCGTTAAAGAGTTATTTAAGGAGAAGTCGAACGTGCGTTTTGTTTCATTCGTCCCTCCTGGCTGGGACAAATGAAACAGCATGGGGGACGAATGAAACATACAGCTTAAATTACGTAAACTTTTCACAACTTCAATATTTGACAACATACCATGAATGGTACTTCAAGTATGTGTTATTTTAGATAGATTGCTGCTGGGCTATATGTCTTGGTTCATGTCTGTTAACAACTCATTGCAGTCATGGTGAAGCGCGTATTTCGCGGTTATGGAAATAGCAATAGAATAATGCATGTTTTGAATTATATAATGTTTCTATAGTACAAAATGTTATTTCACTCTGTTTTTACATGGTTAAAACCACCACACATCCAAATAAGTGCCCTTCATAACCCACAGGCCGTCAGTCTCCATAGGTTAACATGGCAAAACTCGACCTCCTAGCCTCCTAATTAAATCCTCTCTAACCCTTGGGATCTCTTCTTTACTTCCATACAATGTAGCTCTTTTCTGGGAAAACGGACTGTTGGTTTGAGCTGAATGTCTATCAAATAGATCATGCTAACATGATTTTTTTTTACTTCATTGACTTTGCAGTATGAAATATTTTGGTCTTCACTAACTGCCTGCTGAGGAAAGACATACACACATATACAGACACACATACACACAGAGAGATAGAGAGAATGAGAGAGAGATCCTTTTGTCTTTCTTTTGGTCTCTCCATTTGTCCGACAGTCATTCACTCTGTGTGACTCAGTGGAGTATACCGCTGCAGTGTTTGACATTCTAATATGGAGTGAGGAGTCAGGAATCTGTTTAACCCTGTCCATCCCATAATCTCATTATCGTTTCACCATTGCTTTTTGGCTCTCCAATGATCTGGTGACCTTTGTGAAGGAAAATTAGTGATTGCTGATTTAGGAGAGTCTGCATTTTGTCTCCAGTGTTCATAGTATTTGCTAGAAGCTGGGACGTCAGCCGGAAATGGAAATGTCATTATGCATAACTCCCTGTGAGACAAATAATGAATGGATGTAAATTCAATCAGTTCATGCAGCTGAAATCCGTTGGTGTGATGCAGATGCCAGAGAAGGATGTAAGATTTTGATTTTGAATATTTTGTGCCATATTATTTCATTGAAGACAATAGTGTTATTTCACCTCAATGCTTTAAATGAAACTGATATCCCTATTTGTTCATTCCACATTAAGATTCTGGTATTATTAATTTAATCATAATTACACAGAGGAAACTGGTGGCTTGAACATGTGGCAAGTGCATTCACCAAGCAGAGGTCTTTCTGTGGCCATGATGTTATAAGACCCAGAGAGCTACAGGGGAGAGAGCTGTAACTTCTCCTCACACTGATGTCTCCTGTGGCAGTAATTAGCATTGGTGTCTCAGAGCCGTGGTGGCCAGAGAACGTTGCTGATTCACCACAGACTCCCATGCCACCCGAGGCGTGGGTGGGCAGCAGGGCGGCCGGGCTCAGACTGGAGGATGGAGAGAATGCTGTGCTTTTGTACCTTTGGGAGGCATTCAGGCATACGTGCACTTGGTAAGACCATTTTCTGAATTGGTGTGATAAACAGAAAACATTATGCATTAACAGACCGTGGGTGGTTTTAAAGCAAGGAAGTAATGACGCCTGTATAAATTGATAGAATTTGCATCAATAAAGTGTATTGTCCGGCAGTAGCTCTGTCAAGAGAATGGAACACAATATAAAGTCGGTTGAATGGATATTGCGATGGACATTCAGTGGTCTCATCGGCTCACAAAATTTCAAAATGAAGAAACATACTGTGCAGATGTGCAAGATTTCAGATTTTATTGCCGTTTTATAGAAGGAATTCTGCTATGTCATCACATGTTAGTCACATATAAAACTGTTCTTAGGAGGCACTGTTGAAATTGCATGTCTTGTATTGTGCTGTTTACCAAATTGCTTCAGATGAAAAATGTCTTAAAAGATTAAATACAATTGGCTCTTACATAGATCTGTTTTCTCCTGCAGGCACGTTACCAAGGTTACACAATTGATGCCCATGTCCCTCCACTGCTCTTTGACATAAGCCTTGACTAACTCCATTCACTGCATGCATTAAAAAAGCCACCGGAACCAGGCTGGACTTGCACCTCCTCGCTAAGAGTGATTGTAGAAATGAAACCGGCAGTGAATTAAACAACCACGGATTTTCTAAATGTGGGTTTCATCTTCGGTGTGTTCATTCAGGATTTGCCCACGAGAGAGTGGCTTCCTCCTGAGAAGCCATAGCGGGGGTACCTAATCCTGCTTCCAGACATTCAACCTCCAGCAGAGTTTCAGAACACACTTACACAATATACCTGAGTCAGCTCATTATATGAGGTGGAGAGCCACAGGGCAGCTGGGTGGGGTATGAATATCATGGACGGATGTTTAGAGTAGGGTGGCAACTTGGGACCCATTTCGTTCTCTAATGTGTAGAGAGCTGAAGCAATGTAGACAATGAAGAGGGTACTGCATCTTCATCATTTTCTATAAAATTGGTATCAGCATAATGTTACATCTTTCCATTTCACAGATGTTTTTAAATTAAAAATGAATTGAAGACCGAGGATGGGCACTCAGGCAGCAGTATGCTTATGTTTTGTTCTGTAATGAACATAATGATCTCTTTCTCTCAGTGTCTATATAGCCTACAGAGGTGTAGTCGTAAAATAAGAGGTGGGTAAACTATGAATTCTGTGATCACGGTAAGGTGGACTGTGACATGTATCAAATTTTTAAAAAGGCATTCAGAACATGTTTGATGATGCTGGTGGAGGTTATTGTCCAATGTTTATTACAATACCAATGGTATTAAATGATTCCTAGAGTGTTGTGAATGTGGATAATACAGTGTGATTTTTTAATGTTGAAAGTTGCAATTGGTGAATAAATTATTTTGAGAGGTGGATAAACTCTATTTCTGAAATGTCATAGGTGGGTAAACTGTGTTTACTTGCATTTAACCTCCACTACATCCCTGTCTATATAGTAGGTCATATATAGTCAGAACATAAGTTTAACATTATGGCAAAGCTAAAGCAGGCTGCAACTCAGACTTCAGTTTCATTGACCTTGTATTCCACCGAGCATGATCAGCATTCAAATGCATCATATGCCATTCCTCTCGTACAATATGTAAGATGAAATTGCTCAACTATTGACTAGACATTATGACCACACAAAGTGAAGTGACCTCAGCACTTTTACTAAAATGACCGTAATCTTCCTAAATTGCCATGGTAGATCAATCAGTTTAAAAGTCTATTGCAGTTATTACTTTAGAGTGCTTGTAGTTTTGTTTCCTCAAGCAACTTAATGACATATTGCTTGACATGTTGTTGTTTTTTCAGTGATTCGTGAGATGGTGTATTTTGTTTTACGACAGCACCCTAATTATGTTCCAGTACAAGGTTTGAGATCACCAAACTAAGAAAATAAGTTGCTCTTGAAGTAGAATCTATAACAAAATTAATTTATTTTTTGTTTATTCTCCAATATATCCATGCATTTAGACCCCTTATCATTTTCACTTTTTGCTGTATAACATCACGCTTTGTCATTATTGGGTATTGCTAACATAACCTTCAACATGAATACTTGGTGTCAACACTGCACTATTAGTAAAACTTCTAAAACAAGATCCATGAATACAGGATTAGAGCACTAATCCTGTTATGTACACTTTGCTTCCAGTTGATAGTGCAGTGAAAACTTGTATTTACTTCAATGTGTCAGATTTTCTTGTCAAGGTCATTGTATTATTTTATTTTTAGACCACTTTTCTCCCTTACATACCTCTGTATAACTTAAGCATTGTGGATAGGATAAGTTAAAGAAAATGCACATACATACACATTCTGTGGGTCCACTTAGAGCTACCCTTTGCTGTAGTATAAAATTCATACCCTACAGATACACAGCCACACTGTTAAAGGTTTATAGCATATGGAACATTACTGCATCTTGGTATATAAATCAAAATTTTAGGATACATAACTTCACAATAAGTTAGAAAATCATTGCAAAACTGATTGCATTATTTTTCAATATATTTTATTGTTATATAGCCATGCATTATTTTATTTGTTGATAAATAAATAATGTAATGAGATAAATGTTTTGTCTATTTTCAGACAAAAAGAGAAGAGTGACACATCACTGTCATAAATGTCACTCTACACGCTAAGCCTTTTCAACTGATGTGTGTCAGTGGTCCTTTGTTGATTTACATTTAAAAAAAAGAAAGAAAGAAAAATCTGTCAATGCTGTCAACTCACTCTTTATTGTTGCAACTTCACACTGATTGATAGAGATAGATTTTACACTTTGCTGGCGGAGTCGAACACGAGTCGATGTCAGCAACCAAATACATTTTCACAGAAATTCGATGTGCCCAGCTGGGGTTAGCACACAGTGGGGTCTGTCCTTATGTAAGGAGTGCAGGGAGGACAGGCCACTCACAAGCACACTCATCTGAGGTGTGAAAACTAACACCTTCCCTTCTCTCTAACTGATCAACGATTTTGGTTGTCCAGTATATTAAAATAAATATGTATAGGTTGGACAGTGTGACAACACTATATATATACAAGATATTTTCCATTACAAACCAAGTAACAGAAAAGAAGAGAGAAGGGAAATGCAATATTTACCATTTTGCCTTTGAATACTTTACACTTGCCATCTCTAAGTGTCACCATGTTTTGCCCTGACACACAAATGTACAGAACATTACATGTTCCTTAGGGCAGCTTGATACATTATTCACGTTGATGTCATGCACAGCTATGCACTGCTGTGTGTGAAGAGGAATGTGATGGACTTGAGAGCACAAATGACTTACATCACACTACTGAATTCTGCTTTGATACTTTTTTCTTTAAACCCAGGGCTAAAACCCAGAGTAACAGCCATATTTCAGTGTTAACCCTCTATTGCATGTTGTTGCCAAATGGTTGGCAATGTTGGCTCTTCCACCAAAGAAGTGTCAGGATTAGCTATAATCCAGCAATGAGGAGGAAAACATGGATATGTGTAGCGGATAGCGGCTGCAGTCACCCATCCTGTCTCTTTGGCTACAGCTTTAACACCTCAGAGGCCTAAAGTTCAAGGGCAAATGGGGTTAACCTTCTCTCCTCTCACTATAAATGGTGTAAGAAGTGGGCTGGCTTGCTGTGGAGCCATCCAAGGCTTGCCCAGTGTGAGCCTGTAGTATGACCCACACCAGAGACCCCTATAGGTTGACCCTTGTGTGTGTGACCCCAAATATGGATGAGGCATGGCTTTACAGGGTATAGGGAAAGGCTGTCAGGGGGATATGTGAAGGATACCTATGTCTCTCTGTGTGAATGGCATGGATTGGCACACTTTCTGAGGGGCTTGAATATGTCCTTTGACTGCAATGAATTTGGGAAATGGAAGTCATCTAAATGAATTAAAGTCATCTAAATGATGACATTGTTTAATATAAACATTGGTTTTGATCAAAATAATTACTTTATGTCCCTACAGGAAGGCTATTTATTTTCCAAAGCGGACTACATACTATGACAATATTACCATGATATTATCCCTTTATTGCCCAAAATACAGTTGAATTTGTATTATGTTAGGTTTATAATTAGATGTATTAGAGCATAACTAAGCTTAATTTAGTTAATTTCTAAAATATTTGTAATGAAATAAAACTAAGTTTTTAAAGAAAAATTGGATTTTACAGCATTTTCCATGATTGTGCGTTGTTGCCATATGGCAACAAATTACCAACTACCCCCTTTAAAAAAGTATTCAAATTCAGTACTTCAAAATGTCCTTTATTTAAACCATTTTAAGTAAGAAAAATACTTTAAAACATTAAGTATAACAAGTATAGGTGATAATTCATGCAATAAAGGGCTAAGAGCATTCTGTGCTTAACTGTTAGGCTCCACTTGGCACTTCATTGCTGGATTATGATGGTCTGATTTAATGATGGAGGACAATAGGAGGAGATGAAGTTTTAATCTATAGCATGTCTCTGCATTTGTTTACCAACTCGACTGATGTAACAGCCTCTCCCATTAACGGGTCAACTTCCACAGTTGTGTAAAGCTGTTGTGACTAGAACTTCAAACAACCATCCTGGATGCAGTCCATCACAAATAGGTGTCATGAAACCATAACCGCTATAAATTCAGTTCTTCCCTTCAACATTCCCTCATGTTGTTGTGCACTCTCAGTATCGTTGAGCGTTTCTTGTCAGTCTCTCTATGCACTTCCATTCCAATGGATGGAAGTCCTTTGCAAGGTCTCTTTGCTGAGCTGAAAAAGATCAAATAGTTATAATTGGGTGTTGTCATTCAAGGGGAGCTTATGGCTTCAGATCCATGGCTTAAGGATCTGTACAATAAATTTAGTTTGTCGGGAGAGGAGTGATTTGCCCTGATGAGGAGTATGGCAGCTCTGATTCCCGTTGTGACTGACTAACTGTGATCACGACATTGCAGATTAAATCTCCAGCACTAAATTTGCTGTCTTCTCCCCCACGGACGTGAGCATAACTGAAGAGGAGCCTTTTCTTGCATTAATTCAAGTCTGGGGAAATGCACAGCCCTGGTTGGATTGCACTCTCTCATGTATGGTGCATGGTGCTCTCATGTCTTAAAATAACCTTGACCAAAATAGCATCTCTCCTTGCAACTGAACTGGGTCCGAACTGAACTTTGGATTTATTGTCCATAATGGAAGTTGCCGATCCCTGTGACTGTTTTTTCCATGATCATTTATAGGAAGTGAACCATAAATGAACAGAATGTGTGAATCTTCTGCTGTACTCTGCCAGCTCTCTTTCGTGTGTGAGTGTGCGTGCGTGTTTGCGTGCGTGCGTGTGTGTGTGTGTTTGTTTCTCATTCTGCGTTATCCATGTGTTACACTCACCAGGGTGAGAAACAAATGGAATTGAACAATTCATTTCCCCAATGACACACATCATTTTCTCACCAGAAAGATGACGAAGGTAGTGTCAGAGGAGGCTGAGCTGTCCAAAAACCCAATAAGAATCCGATCTGTTCTTTTCTTTGCGAAGTGAGAAAGTTTTAGTGATTCACTGCTCAGAATGCTCATTTAATTCACTCGACACAGCCAAACTAGTGATACACAGGTGGGCAGCATAATGAAACTGTTGCAGAGGTGGCTGCTTGTTATCAGCCGCTTTACCGCACACATTTTATGGAGCCTACGCATATCTTAAAATATGCATGTGTCAAACACATACTTTTCCCCAGCAAGAAGAACTTTGGATTTGCAAGTATGTAGAAGGGTTAATATTATGTACTATTTATATTATACTGTGAATAGATAGATAGATAGATAGATACTTTATTGATCCCCAAGGGGAAATTCGAGAATATAAAGATCATAAGATAAAGATATAAAGAGGTCATATTTTTAAAAAATCTTGCTTATCACAGCTGGATGAAAACTGTTTTTTGGTCCTTTTCTTACACTTTATACATGTTTTATGTATGTTTGCTTGTTTCTCTCTGTCTTGGCCATCAGAGACTGATGAGCACCATTGGCCCAAAAGGCAGTTAACATTTGATTGCCTCCTTGATCCGTTTAAAAGACAAAGCTCATTTTCCTCTAAAGAACATTGACAATTATATTTTCTTTCAATTAACGCAAAAGCAATTTACCAGGGCTGTTGACTATGCATTTCAACCCAATGTATGCTATTGTCTGAATGACACAAAAGTTTCATTTACAATTATTTTGGAAGGTCATAAAAATAATTTTAAAATAAAATGGAACGAGAGACCAAGGTGTCAAGGTGAGTATCAGAGGAAATGCAAGGCTTGCCATGGCATAGAAGAGCAGTGCCATCACTGTGGATCAGAACCAATGAGTCCTGACAACACTTAAGTACAGAGTGACTGTCACTGTGACCAGGGTGACAGCTGGAGTGCTCCCCTGGAATAATCCCCTACAGTGTCAATTAGTCACCTTCCTGCTTTTGAAGTCATATTCTTGACCCACCGGTAAGATTAGTATTGTGATTATGTTTCAGGGTGTCACAGTCTGAGGTGAATGCTTTTGATGGATGATTAGTTAAATATGTCAGCTAACAAGACTGCTGAAAATCCTGTTGGAGTGTAATCAATTGCATTTGGGATTTATTGGCCTTTGGGTGCCCATTCTTCTAAAGGTGTCAGAAAGAGGGACGTGCTCACATAGCTGCTATAGAGACTTACTGTAGATGGTTTGGTTAGTTTGCCTAACAGTGAACACACATTCTGATAACATGTACTGTACACCTTTATTGGTGTGCATAAAGGCATCTTCTAAGGTATGTAAGAGGAGCTGAAGAATAAAAACTATTTGTTTGCTTCTAACTTCTATCCATGAAATTATGAAAAATGAGAAAATATGTATGAATTATCTATACAGTAGTGGGATGTTGTAATACATTTTAACTTAGCGTGATAATAACTAGACAGACAAATGGCAATCAAAACCCAGCATATTGAACAGGCGTACAGCTTCTTGTGACTGTAATTGCCACACTGTCTGTAAATAACAGGTATCATGTTTCATGTTATGTCATGTTAAGAAGAACTTTGGATTTGCAAGTATGTAGAAGGGTTAATATTATGTACTATTTATATTATACTGTGAATATAGAGACTTACTGTAGATGGTTTGGTTAGTTTGCCTAACAGTGAACACACATTCTGATAACATGTACTGTACACCTTTATTGGTGTGCATAAAGGCATCTTCTAAGGCATGTAAGAGGAGCTGAAGAATAAAAACTATTTGTTTGCTTCTAACTTCTATCCATGAAATTATGAAAAATGAGAAAATATGTACAGTATGAATTAGCTATACAGTAGTGGGATGTTGTAATACATTTTAACTTAGCGTGGCAATCAAAACCCAGCATATTGAACAGGCGTACAGCTTCTTGTGACTGTAATTGCCACACTGTCTGTAAATAACAGGTATCATGTTTCATGTTATCATGTTTCATGATAACATGAAAGTATCATGTTTGGGCAATGCCATAATGAAAGTAACCGGCACAAGTAAATTTTGTAACCGGCACTCTAGCCTGCACTTATGACATGTCTATATTTTCAATTGGCAATGTACCTCAGTGACACCATATTTATGAAGATGCTTTCATGTTGCAGCCACCAACATTATTGTAGGGATTATAGTCTGGAATGTCTTTGTGCAAAGACCTCACCAATCAGCAAGCAGTGGGGGGTGACTGGGGGTGTGATGACATTGAAAGGAAGCATTTGAAATTACATAAACTTTGAAGTGGCAAAAACATAGCATAGCCTGCACACATGGACACACATAGGACAAATACCAATCCCGCAGTGATTGATGCCTGATTGGTTAAAGGCAGTGGTCTCAAAACTGACCAATGCATAAGCCTTCGCCCAATAGGATGAGACGACTGGAAACAATTCCCAATGGAGCAAGGCCAGACCTTTTTCACAGAGTTAATCTTTGGTCTGGTTACCTGGCTAATTGGATGCACTTGCTTCACAAATGTCACAAATGGGTAGGCCTATATGTGACAATGTCTTTTTTAAATTGCACTACTCTTTTCTGAGTTTTTATAAAAGAGAGTGACCAGCACCCAGGAGAATATTCTCTACCGGGGAACTGTGAACACCAGTACTGCTGCTTGGGTTCCTTATGTGTTTTATTCTAACATGCTCTGTGTCAATTTTATTTCTAACTTTGTTCTTGCTGTTTGTTTTGTGTTATTCCATTTTTGTGAATATTAAGCATATCTCCAACACGCCTCAGTGTACGCCTCAGTGGTTTCACAGCTAAGGTGCAAGGACACTGTTTCACATTGTCATATTTATTCATTGAAATTTACTTTATGAAATGGGGAAAGGGAATCAATTCCAACATGTCCCCTTTAGTCAGTATGACTGAGTACGTACGTTTCATGTATGTATTTATTTTTATCATCCTCAGCTCCTGAGAACTGAGGGGATCAAGTAGGGTGTAGAGGATCATTCATATTTCACTCCTCCATTGAGGGTTTACTATGAGCTCACTGTTTAATATTTCATCTAAATAGCACTTAGAAAGTAGCGACAATTCGAACAAGCTCTCACAAGCTGTGGCCTGATGGGCAAATTTACTCACATACACATGATAGAGCAATACTCATATCATATTAATGTGTGAGAAATTACTTTCCAGCATAATCAAAGCCATTTTATTTCTGTGCCCCATGACTAGAGTAGACAAGTACTAGACCTAGACTTTCCAATGAATCACTGGTGGTGAGACTGGTAAAGACACACCCTTTTGTCTACACAATATAAGAAGGAATGTTTATTTTCTTGTCAAGGCCTTTGGACAAACTGACAGTATCCAGTTTAGAAAAAGTACAAATTCTTGTCTTCTCATGGTCTGTTGAGGCACAGTATATGCACTCACATACCATCCTGTTCATTAATAATTGACCTGTCTTCACACAAAGAGCTGTTGCATCATATCTCTCCTTAATACAGTCATGGTACAAAAGTGATGTTGACACTCAAGCTGATGCCAAATAGCTTTGTGGGTGTGTGAGTATGAGTGTGAGAGTGTGTGTGTGTGTGTGTGAATGGCTGAGAGCCTCCTGGGCATCTCAAAACACAACACTTACCATCTGGACGGTGAAAGAGGGAATTAAGATAACACTTAATGACCAGCTGTCAAAAGTACTGTGGCGCCTGATAAAGGCAGCGCTTGTGCGGAGGTTAGAAGTAGTGTGGCGCCTGATAAAGGCAGCGCTTACACGAAGGTTAAAAATGACTTGGTCTGTTAACCCCTTTTGACAAAAACATAATTCTTCACAAAATCTGTGTTTCAAATTTCATCCCATTCTGGGAGACTCAAAAACAAAAACATACATTACATGAGATTTGTCGTTTTTTGACAGAGAATACTGCATGCTGATAAACCCCCTGCTGTTTTCATTAAAAGCATGCTGCTTTCTGTACCAGTTACTAACATTTAGAACACGTTTTTTTTAGTGTTGGATCATACCCTACAAGTTGAACAAATTGTTGTCTCTGGGCCATTGACTAGTGGCTGTAGATGTGGGTAGACCTTCCTGTACTGTGCCTCACCGATTAATTGGATTAACTTAATGATTGACAGCGACATTTATAGCACCAGCTGTAAGCGTTGGAGAGGGAGGGTGAAAATCAGAATATATCCTCAGTAGCAAAACAGTATATTTATGACCTGTGAAAGTGTTATCTTTTTGCAGTATGCTAATTCTATGGGAGCAGAGTGCTTCCTCTTTATAAAGAAGGGACAGAGAGGAGGGTCAGTCACAGAAAATTTCCAGCCCCGCCCCCACCCCTACCACATCCCCTAGAGCACCTTTTAAAGATCTCTCATCCCCACTTCCTCTGTCCTTCACTGACCTCTGAGGTTCCTGTCTGTGAAATGCCTCTCCACTCTCAGTGTGATGAAAAAACAAGACTCCTCAATGGCTGACAATTCATTCCAGGACCCAATTCCAAGACTCAAAAAATGTTGTCAAAATTTAAAAATTTCAAATTTCATCCATTTGCACGCAACTCGAGTTTGTTTCTTTGAATTTTTCATTTTACAGTACAAACAGAAACAGCACTGTTTCTGTTTGTACTGTAAACTGCGGTGGACTTAAAGGGAGGGTTTTAAATAGGGCATTAACTCCCTTGGCCATGCGCTCTGAGGCACGCAGCGATGGCAGCCGTTCCTCTGGGTAGCATGTGTGGCAGACTCATCTGTTTCTGTCACATTCCCTTTCATGAGCAGGCTTCACATGTTCACATCGGTTCCATTCCTCCACACAAACTCCCCCCACGACCTTCCCGTAATGCCCCCCAAACGGTGACACACACATTTTGGCCGCACCGGAAACTGTGCAGTGACATGCAGGCGGGGTCGGGGTGGTTGGGGATGGCTGGGGGGAGGCCTCCATCCCAATACTTAAACCTCGAGCGTAACAGCCAGTGACAGAGAGGATGCTGGGAGGACAGGCAACACTCCTGGGGGAAGCACTTGTCTCGAAATGAATAGGAAATATTTGTGTTGTGATTACATTTTCATTTTGGGGGTGGTGGCGGGGTGGGGGGTAAGTGGAGGTGGCGATGGGGAATGTTGTGGGGTGGGCAGTGGGGTGCTTGTCCCCCTTTCAGCATTTTTCACCACCCATGCACTGTATTATACAACCATTATATAGTCGACCTTCATTTTGTCATGGTGCGCATCTCCACTTCTCCCCCTATCCCTTGTGGTTTGCTGTGGAGGGACTAGACAGCTGCCACACAACTTCTGAATAAAATATTTCTGCTCCAAGCAGGTCTATCATAAAAGGGACTTTTTGGGTCATGGTTCTTTTTCAGAGATGCTGAGGCAGGCTCTCTGTGGCTTTAGAGGGGGCCTAATATCCTCTCTGCTCATTGTCATGAAGAAATCCTTAAAATGTAGTTTTACATTTTTTTGTTGTTGCCAGATGCCATGAAATCCAGTATTACTGGTGTGTTTGCTATAATGTATTCGTAAAAATGGAGGTAGAAACAGAACAGCATTTTAAGACTCAGTTGTTCAACCACAGACACAATGCATGTATTCAAAACGAAGTTACAGCTCAATTAAGATCAAAACAATCTATATGGTCATTTCCTGTCATAATACCATAACAGCAGGTAGCAAAACCTGTTTCAGCCATAAAAATGGACAGCTTTATAGGCCATACTTGTACCTGTAAACATCACTGCACTAATAAAAGTGTTGCCACACATGACATAAAGGCCAGTGGAAATCAGCATGCTATAAAACATCATGACTCTGCTGCCCGGCCACAGCTACAGCCAGTGTGGGCACACAGCTCTACCCACCCCCCACCTTTCACTACTGCCAGCCTGTCAACATTATGCGTAATGTTGAGTAAGTTCGGATTGTGGAATGTCGGGGTTTGGGGGGTTGCGTGTCTTAAATCCAGATTAGCACAGAAAGAACAGGTATTATTCTGAGTGAAATCTGAATGTATACAAATCTGAATGTATACTTTTGAACTTGAATGTATTATTGACAAGCTCTATCTTCTCTTTGAAAACATGCTGCAGGATAATCCTGGCTTATTTAGACCCAAAAGTCTAGAATGGATTTGGAAATTGTCTTTAGATTACAACATACAATAATAAAAAGAGGACACAGGCTACTTTAACAGAGTGGATTTTATCTACACAAATGCAAATAAAGCAATGATGCAACAGTATGTCGCTGATATTATAATATAAATGCTGTTAGATGTTGTTTCAGAAATGTGTGTTGTTTCAGAAATGACACTGAAAAGCTACATACATCAGTGGCACAAGATTTGTATACAGCATATGGTGTAAATACATTTACAAACATACACATTAATTTGGAAAAATATATGTACACACTACGAAAACAATATATTTAACTGCCACTTCTTGATAAACACATTTTGGATGATTTGCCCACAGCAAGTTTTGGTGTGAACTAAGACCTTCAACAGTTTGGCAAATGACCTGTACTTACTTATTTGTACTTACATTGTTTGCTCTATGCTTAAGAGTCCAAGGCAATCTGTGTGTGTGTGTGTGTGTGTGTGTGTGTTTGTGTGCGCGTATGTGCTGTTGTTTGTGTGTACGTTCACGTGCATGCATGCTCGCGCCCGTATGTGTGTGTGCGCGGCCGCACTTGCCTGTGCATTTGTGTTTGTGTGGAGCATACGGCACACAGCCTTGTCATCTCCAATAGCCCATCAAAGACAACTTCTGGTTGCTGGCCTCCAAAAATAGAACTGGTGACTCACAGGGACACTGAGGTGATCATTCTGTCTGCGCGTCGCTCTCTCTCTCGCTCTCTTTCTCTCCCCAAAGAGTCCGCACGGCCTCCCGCTCCTCCGATAAATCAGCGCCGCTTTTACCTTTTCATCCCCAGCTGCACAATCCCCAGAGTCTCCTCTTATTGACTGCTCTTCAGTCTTGACTCTGAAAAAACAACAGCAGCAAGATGACCCCTGGGCCCCCCCCCCCCCTCCCAAAACATGTCTGTCTCTGCTGGCCTGGCGCCATCTACACTTTTAGTGCCTCGTGCACCCCCACCGCGGACAGGCGGCGGTTGATGTTGCGGTAGCGGCAGCGCAGCAGGTCACGGTAGGTGGAGCGCAGGTCGCGGTTGAAGAAGGCGTAGATGAAGGGGTTCATGAGCGAGTTGGCGTAGCCGAGCCAGAGGAGCGTGCGCTCCAGCCAGATGGGCACGCAGCTGCACTGCACGCCGCAGACGAACGGACGCACGGTGGTCAGTATGAAGAAGGGCAGCCAGCAGACGCTGAAGACGCCCACGATCACGCCCAGTGTGGTGGCCGCCTTCTGCTCGCGCTTGAAGATGGAGATGTTGTGGCGCTCGCGGCTGAGTAGCCGTGAGAGCGCCACGCACTCCTCGGCCATGCCGGACGCCACCGGCCCCTTCAGGCCCTGCATCTTCAGCGCCTCACCGGCGCCTGCCACCGTGGCCAGCTGATCGCCATGGCGCTCCGAGAAGTGCATGGAGCGGTGTTTGGCGCCGCTCTTGCGCGCCGCCTTGAAGATTTTGTAGTACATGACCAGCATGACCAGCATGGGGATGTAGAAGGCCACGGCCGTGGAGTAGACGGTGTAGCCCAGGTCCTGGCTGATCAGGCACACGCCGCCCGTGTGCACGTTCTTGGCCCAGCCGCAGAACGGCGGCAGCGTGATGGACGCCGACACCAGCCACACGCCCAGGATCATCTTGGCCATCAGCTGGCCGTTCTGACGGGCCGGGTAGGTCAAGGGTCGGGTGATGCCCAGATACCTGTGACAAAAAAAAACAAAAAACACTGGACTCAGTAAAGGCCTCCGTAACGTCTCGCAATATCAGAGAAGGTGAAGAGGTCAAGTTCAGAGCATCTGTATTCAAACACTGAGCCAGCTGCACTGAGTCAACAACTCTGTGACTACACATGTGGATTATTGACACCAGATGGTTGAGAAAGCACCAAAACACACAGGGGCCGACATTTACTGAGTCTGGGTTCTCTCACTCTTAGGGCCATTTCATAGTCTATGCACACTACGCAGATGCAACTGCATCACGCTGCTGATGCATACTGGGAAATGTGTTTTTCATGCTATTTCACAAGAGCCATTTCACATTTCCGATAGTCCACGTAGCTTGCGTAGACTATCAAAAGGCTCTTAAATACCTGTGTTTACCACTGCATGTGTAGCTTACATAGGAACATACAGCCCCTTAGACTGAACCCACAACAGAAAGATGCCTCTCTTCGAGCACTTAAAAACCCATTCCAGAACCACCTGCAGGCTCCTACTTTCTCCACTGACCTCAAAATTTGCAGGGCCTCCAACCATATATATCTCAAGCATTCCCTGTTGTTCACATCAAAGCTTTATGCAACATTGAGTTAGCTGAGGGGGCGTTCCTGTCAGCATGCTGTCAGGTTTAGTGCAACCCTCAGTGACTCTATGAGGGCATGTAATTTCTTTCACTGTGGGAGACTGAAGAGGTTATGAAGAGGCAGCCCCAAAGCGACTCAAGGCTTTACAGTAAATGAGAACTTTAATGGTTCCGAAATCTAGCAGTCACATACGCTATTTTTAAATTGACAGATCTCAGCCTCCGACAAATTTTTTTTTTCTTCAAGTAAGATGGAGGTTGGTTGTCAACCCTATTCTAAAAAGACACAGGAACAGAGAAAGCTAAATGAAATGTCAGGTATAATATCAGGAAGCCTTATTTTCAGCAAGATCACAGTTTCAACATAAATAGGAAGTATATACTGGGAAGTGATACATTAGCCACGTTTAAATGGACACTTTTTTTGTCATTCCAATTAAACTATTCCGGAAAAAATTATACCGTCAAAAAAGTATAGCGTCAAGCGCTTTAGAATTTTTGATCGGAATATCCACTGTTGCCTACTTTTCCTTGAGAAGATACAGCAGGCAATCCGATTGACCATATACATGGCTGTTCAATCGGAATAGGAACGGACTACACCACCTCTTTCATTCCAATTAAAATTCAGATCAGGCATTTTTATTCCGATTGAGGTGTTTATATGAGAATTTTTATTCTGATTAAGCCGTTATTCCGTGTCTAATCGGATTAAAAGCGCACATGTAAACGTGGCTAAGGAGTCACCCACATACGTATGTATGACCAATCAAATGCATAGTGTATGTGTTACATAATTCTGTTTCAGTAACATACAAATATGTAACAAATATGACAAATATGACATATGCACACAAGACACTTGTGTTTTTGCTTCAATACCTATGAATATTTCTCCATATGTGTTCCAGATCCTCCATCTGTTACCTCCAATACAGATCTGTTTTCATCCAATAAACATCCTCTAATGCCTCCAAACATTGAAACGCCCTAAATGCAGATACATTGTGCGACCATAATAAAGATGGAGAAGATGGGTTCAACTCACTCCTAGGTGTCAGTCTATTCCGCTCTCTCTTATCTTGTCCCTGAAGGCCATGATATGGTCTCTACCTCACTGACTCCTGCCAGGCCTAATGGAGAATCCATTTTTATGTCGACTAGACATCGCCCTCGATGTGAACTTTTTTTTCTTACGCAAGCACCACTCGGTCTCTGCCAAGGGCCATTTGTGGACCCCATTCACCCAGAGACGCCTTGTATTGAAAAGACGGTGAAATATTTAAACGGCTGATGCACTGGAACAGCCAGAGAGTGACTCTATGGAAGCAGAGCAGAGCTATAAACGGGTATACAGACTGTGGTTGTTAGGCTGCGGCTGTGTAATCTAATGGACAGGTATATTTCCAGGCTCCCTCTCCCTCTGTCTCCCCTTGGAACTTTTTCATGTTTGACTTCAGGGCTCCTCTCACTTAACATCTATGGCGTCACTTTGAGCTGCCTTTGTTTGCCTACCTCATAGCACAGGTTGAGGTTAAGAGGGGCCAGCGGTGAGGGTAGTATTGAATCCGATCTCCATCATCTGATTCTGCACAACGCCTCCTTTGCATAAACTGTGAGTCATCTTTAAGTGGCTCGGCTTGATCTGGGAGGGGGGTGACCTTGACTGCACCCCACCCTCTCCACAAATGCATCCGTGCAGCTCTGCTCCATCAGAGACATCCCTGATGTATAACCTGTACACACACCCCTCTCCTCTACCCACAGTTCCCCATGGATCCTCCTGCGTGCATGCCCTCTGACACCAGTGAGTTTTATTTACGCTCCGATTGAAATTCCTCGATAGTGAATTCCCCTGGCGTCTTACAGATATGGACTCGGCTATGTGCTCAGAGGACTGTGAATGACCCCTGCCTATAAGATAAGTGATAGAGTGTCCAGCACAGATTTGTGCACTCACAGTGCTGTGCTGGAAAGTGCTAGTTTCTGGTTCAAGATAACACCTCTAAGCTGCTCTTAGGCATGTACAGACTGAAAATGATACATAAAGAGCAAAAAATAGAACCAGGGAAAGTGGCCAAAAGTGCACTCTGAAGTTTACTTCACGTGTTGTGTTGTGTTGTGTTGTGCTGTGCTGTGTTGTGCTGTGCGTGTGTGTGTACATGCGTGTGTGCACATGTGTGTGTGCATGTGTGTGTGCATGTGGTTTACATGCATGTGGTAAAGAAAAGTGCCTGTGTCATATAGCAGCTCTGAACCACAGCATTAATAAGAACTGTCAGTCTTGCACCTAGCAGTAGGGGTGAAAAAAGGCCAGAAACAGGGTTTAATGCATAACATACTGCCAGTGTTCCATCACAGCAATAACTACTGCTAACATGTAATTTGTCCCCACAACAACTTTGTTTATTCAAGGTCTTTTTATGTTTGTGCGGTTCATACCCTCATATTGTTTCTATGGGTGAATATATGGTATCAACAAGGGACTGTGTACACTTGTTATATACTGTGTGTTATGCCTCCTGACTAGTGACCTTTATGGTACAATGCATATCTACCAGATGTCCCTACATGTGTCCTTAAGAGAGATCTATACTGTAGATAAAGGTTATTCTCAGATAACATAAAACCATACTAGGTCTCCATCATATATGTTCTGGGTATGCTGAACAAACAATTACATGTGTTTAACCACCAAATACATGCTTATTAGATTATGAAAAACAGTTATGATAATAACTGATAAATTGTAAAGCTGACCATGAGTAGTGTGGAACTGCAATCTTTACTCAATGTAGAGTAAACAATGTCCACTGGTAAAAATAAATAAATAAATAAATACATCATTTTTCAAAACATCATTTGAACCTTCATTTGAATACATCAATAAAAACATCATTTGAACTCCTGATTAGCTTTTGCCATCTTAAATACATAGCTCTTTATTATAGATGTAAAGGTGATTACAGATGTATACATACGTACATGTACCAAATGTACCAAATTCAGTCTTCAACAGCAATCAGGCTATTTTGACCTATTAAACCTTTTTCTGTCAGCTACGTTTGGTTCACTAACAAGAAGCTGTGGTCACACCTAAGCAGGTCAAGTGATGTGTTACATTTCCAAAGGCAACATGCTGTCTCCACTGAAAAGTGTTCCATTCTGTGCAAAGCTGACAGCTTAGATTAAGTTGCCAGATGTCTACTGTCCACCATTGGAAAACAGGTTTATAAGACATACTGGGCCAGATGTATGTACATTTGCGAACGTAGCGTTATCAGCGTCATGGACACACCGCAGATTGCGAACGCTGTCAGACCCAAGTTTCCGTCGTATTTATCAATCGTTCAATCCTTAGTGTAAACTACGCCTTTCTCTGCCCATAAACGCAATTTACGAACGTCCACAACTGAATGGCACCTGCACAAGCGCAGTTGAAATAAGTTAACTGATGACAACATTAAAAAGAATCAAACGTTTAGCGATAATGAAATAATACAATACATGATAAGATGTAAACAAGCAGGGAGATAATGAAGATCAGTAGGCTAGGTCTACTCAAATTACTTGTGCACAAGGAAAGTTTAATTGAATGACGTGAAAGTGAAAGTAAGACATTCGAAAGGCCAATGAAAGTTGAGGTTGCTTTTGGTAAAACAAATACTTTCACCACAAAAACTGGTGCTCTAAATAGCGATTCTGTTGTCTTTGAAATGTTCTCTTATTGACGCATTGAACTGCCATTTGGATTAACACCTGCTTTTACAAGGCGGAAGTATTTAGGCGCAGAAAAGACGTGCGCTTTCAGGAGCAGTCTTTGTACATACAGCGGAATACATAATTAGGCGCTCTTTACTCTTCCCCTCCCATCTTTTTATGCTAAACTCCCACTTTCCCCTGGATCCTCCCATGAATGCATATGCATGACATGACAAACGCAATCTGCCACTTTCAGCTCCCGCGACAGGCAGTTTGCGCTTTTACATCATTGCGGCCTGTTTGTACATACTTCGCAATGATTTTACACGCACATTGAGAAACAAATACGCCTGAAGTGGGCGCAAAAGCGTTAGCACATCTGGCCCACTGTCTTCTCCTTGTGTTTGCCCAACAGGGGGACTTTACAAGCAGCCATTCTATTACAGTAGACGGGTGATAACAACTGATGTTTGTATCAAATCAGGTTGAGACTTGTATGTGTCAACACATAAAAAGAAAGCTCTAAGCAAAAGTCAAGATTGCTTACAGTTCAATATTATATGTAAATATGCACAAAAGATAAAATGAAATCAATAGTCACAAACATTTTCAATGTTTCTAATTACTATCACTAGGCTATATGTGTAGTTTCACAATCAGGGTAAGCGTATTGTTTTACAAGGCCTAAAATTCAAAAGTTTTTGAAACATTGTGTTGTTGTATATTATTGTATATTGTAAAATATATGTAGGCACCGGCTAGAACAAGGTAGCGATGGAGTTTCTCAGACATTCGTCATGACAGAGCCAGCAAAAAGAAGTAGAAAGCAAGTAAACTGTTGTCGGAGGAACAGGGAAGAGGAAAAAAAACAGACTGACCGATTGAGGAGTGTCGTAAATCATATACTCTGAGGCTGTAGGGGGAGCTCTGCAGAGAAACCTGCGAGCAAAAAACTGCATAGTTTCTCTTTAATCTTCTATATGAAGTACTTCCTCTGTTAAATATGCTCAATTATGTAAACATTTCTAAACTTCTAAATTTGGCTTACATTGCAAATATCTGCCATTTCTGTTAAGATTATAACTCTGTGCTTTTTTCAACATGACAATTGTAACATATCAAAGACTGACCTGTTTTCTAAAATTGATTATGATGTGTTTATAAGATTAGGTTTATAATAAAACATCAATTTGATGATGATATTGACTAAAAAAAGCCAGCAAATTGTACTTTTTGCACTTTTAATAAAATGCTCCAGGTGCTGCTAAATAGTTATATAATAATAACATAATTACCCAGCATAGTCACATAATTTGAGGTACACAAAATATGAAACTGGTCATGAAACTATCCATATCAAGAGTAATATTCACTAGTCTAAATCTGACCATGAATTCTGGATGTGAAAGTAATGAAATATCACATGCTGAAACATCCCTGTGCTTAATCTACGTATCACACAAGCCCTGGAGAGCACTGCCAAGAACTGTGTCTGCCATGTTTCTGGGTAATTGCCTATGAAAATAAACCCACTCCCGGAGGTAACTGCTTTCTGATTCAATTAAAATCCGGACAGATTTCTTACAGTCTATCAAGGGATATTCAGGCAATATATTTTATCTACACTATCAGTACCATTAGTTGAACATGCATTAGTTGAACATGCATTAAAAAATTTGTTTTTTTTACAGAGACATGAGATGGAGAGAATCTTTCAATCTTTTAAAATTTCTAACTTGATTTGTTGATGTGATTATCTACTTGGTTTGGAGAGACAACAGTGTCTGTAAAAGAATCCCACTGAGAATCGTTAAGGATTTGCATGCACATTGTTTCCTGTTCTGAACACTCTCACAATCTCTTCTTTGGTCGGGGCCTAGCTTTTCAGGCTCCACATATCAATGAAAGTGGGATTTATGAAACATACAGAATATTAAAACAGATGCACTTGTATCAAAGGTTTGACCACTGGCCAATTAATCATCTGCTATGACCTCCATTCGGCAAAGTTGACCTCAAAGTGATCTTTCCTCTAGAGACCAGATAAACATGCTCTACACTGGATGCACATTATGTCCTGCCCTACACATCCACAGTAGACTAAATTCATCTTAACACACATGTCCTGATTGCCATCCAGTATAAGTACAGGATGCAGCTCTTTGACACTTATGTCAAAGGGGATATGAGAATAGCTCTCCTTAGCCACAGGCCACCCTAGTTAATATGATGCCAATCTAACTGACAAACAAGCCTTTACAAAGAGTGTGGTAGTTCACTAGCATCCATCACACCACCCCAAATTGCATTAACTACACCCTACGCTATGACCAGAAACATATTAGCCCCCACCAGAGCACTTTCCCGCAGCACAAAGAACTGATGGACACTGGCATCAAGGTTTATTTTTTTGCAGTATTTTCTTTCATGTGTTTGCTGAGAAGAGCTTGGCTTTATTTTGAATGATGTCACATGGATTGATGAGGAGGTCATTGTAAAAAAAGATTCTTGAAAAATGTGATGGGATCAAGGAAATGGCATGAGGTAGAACCTGATAATCACAAAACCTGGGCCGCTAAATGTCACGTTTACAGTGAGGGATCATCTATCTGATAAGGAGGATCATTAACACGTTTGCATCATTCAACCGGATGGGGATAAGATGGATTAGTGCCCAGGGAAATAGAAACGCTGTTTGTCCCTGCACTTAATAGCAGGTTGTGTAAGCAAGAAGAAAGGAATTACTGTAAAGCATGCCTTTGTTTGCAACAGCCTAAAAGAGCACAGAATTTTTTACTTAAAAACATGTGTAGAAATAAAGGCCTAAAAACTGTGTACGTGTGGGAGTGTGTGTAAGAGAAAGAAAGAAAGAAAGAGAGAGAGAGAGAGAGAGAGAGAGAGAGAGAGTGTGTGTCTTAGTGCACATGTGTGTGTGTGCATGCTTGTATGTGTTTTTGAGGAAGGATTAACACTGATGTAGGTTAATACTTGCTTGAGGGAAATACTGCCAGGATAAGGTAATGGGATGACAAGATAATATGTCAGACAGCGAGTGCATGTTTTCCAGTATTTCTCTGTATGTGTGTCTGTGTGTGTGTCTGTCTGTCTCTCTCTCTCTCTCTCTCTCTCTCTGTGTGTGTGTGTGTATTGCTCACTTGCTGACCAGTATGTGTGTAACAACATGAAGTACAAGTAGCGAGACTTTATTATATACTTTACTATATTTTTGAATCAAAAAAAGGTTTGGGCTTTCCTTTTTTGTATACTCCTTAAACGAATGAATACAAACCATTCGGATCACATTGACAGCACAAAAAGAGAGGTGGATGAATTAATGGGGCATAATGTAATCAAACAGAGCAAACTTAGCCTTAGTACAACAAATGAGTAAAGTAAAAGTTGTAAAAAGCCTATCATGTTGTTAAATTCAGTGAAAAACAAATACATTACTCAAATTTAAAGGTGTAAATATATCCTTAAACAAGCCATCATACAAGACCACTGCATGAATACATTGTCTTTAAAGAAATTACAGTTGTGCTGAAGAGTATGATGCACAGTGGGCCAGCAAGATCAGAATATCAAAGGTCACTCAAACATCTAAATGTGCCTGGAGCTATTATTCCACCATATTAAATATCCTACCCAGCAAGCGACATTCTAAATGTCCTAATGTCTGACAACATTAATGTTCACCCAAACATACAGTACTCCTCCATCCACCATGCGGACAAATAAATGAGCACAACATAGCCAGGTCACACACTCACCCTGCCTTGACCTGCCTACAGCTTTCACTTTCTCAGCCCAGTAAACATGTCCACAGGGACCTCTAATTGAAGCAAAAATAGGCAACTTCCTGTGGACCTTGTGAGGCTGTGATCAATCAGTGAATAATAATTATGCAAATGATTATGCCAGTTTCGCAGTTGCAGGTGAAAACTTCTAAAGGACCAATTCACTTTGACATCACTGCTGAAGTAGCTATACCAAAATATCCTAATGCAGACTAAATGTATGCTTTCAGTTCATCTTTACGAAACTGGCATAATCATTTGCATAATTATTACTCACTGATTGATCATTGCAACTGATTATTTGATCACTCTATCAACAATCCAAACAGCTTCAGTAAAAACTATTTTCAGTCATAATCTTGACATTCTGCCACCTGAATTATACAGAAACTTGCTTTGCATAGCACAACACACAGAACCGTGTGGCTCCCTGTTTCAGTCGCCCACTCAGTCAGGTGACACATTATGTATGAGCTCCACAGTGAGACATTTCAATTACGATTTCTTTCCTTCCTACAACGGCAATGCTTTTACCTCTGAGGTTAGCTGCATAATTCCCTTGCAGAGCGAACTCTTACCAGGCGTCCATCTGGTGCTACAATAAAAAGGGGGGCACGGTGTCACTGTACCAGTATACGCTTTCGCACACTCCTGACAGAGCGAGGAAGCCCATGCCACACTGCATGGAAAACCTGTTATCCACCACTAATTTAGAGTCAGGCAGTCATAAGAGTTTCTTTCTCATTTGCAATTTTAATGTGATCCGTCTAAATCGCAATGGGCTACTTACACTGAATATTTCCTTTTTTAAACTGTGTGTGAGTTTGGGGGGTGGGGGGGGGTCATTCCAAATGCCAATATGCCTCTCAATTTTATGTGATTCCATCATTGTTACTGGGCTTTTCACAGTTTATAAGATAATATAATAGAATAGGCCTAAATCAAAATAGCTTTTCCCAAGATGATGTCCACATGATAACACACAAGGATCACACTAACCTAGAGCTCTCTATTGAGAAAAGGTTAAGACATTCAGAGAATTCCACAACTATTTGCATTTCCTAACTTCATACCCTGGCCCTCATTTCACTTCACTCAAAAGCTCCCCTATGCCATTCTCTGAGAGCCATTGTAAAATATTAATCTTTCTCAGAGGCTAATGTCTCAGAGAGGAGGGGCCCACTTTCAAAGGTCTTTTTTAGCTCCAGGATTGTTCTGTGTTCGTGCTGGTCTTGAACCAAAGTGAGCGTTGTGGTGGTCCATTTGTCTGCCACCTTGATTTGGGACATGAGGGTATGGATATTGAGCATGAGGTTCAATTGTGCTTACTGTCAAATATGTTGTGTATCCTTAAGGCCCCGACTTTCACAATGAGAGTCGTCATTCCTCACTGTGTTTGGGGAACAATTTAAATATCATTACGGAAATGCATTGAACTATCAAGGTCTATCTTTTTTAAGGAATGTTTGGGGAATGGTAATATTGACTTTACATGCTCCATCAGTTACTGTAAACATTCCTGATATGACATCCTTGATATCACCA
The DNA here is from genome assembly GCF_018492685.1 of Alosa sapidissima. Classification (NCBI taxonomy): domain Eukaryota; kingdom Metazoa; phylum Chordata; class Actinopteri; order Clupeiformes; family Clupeidae; genus Alosa; species Alosa sapidissima. The sequence continues at coordinate 17,474,976 of NC_055964.1, forward strand.
GCAATTAGGGGAAGCTGCGTGTTTGCCAAAGAGAAACAGACATAATTTGTTTATTCTGCATCCACAAAACCTTCAACCAGGCACTTCAAATACTAAGTATCATCGCACAGCTGTTTGCAGTTAAGTACAAATGTGCTGAGGCCCTGGAGATATATTCATGTATGGTTTGTGGGGCTGTGTGAGTGTATGATAATGGGTGTTAAATAAAGAACTACATTGTTAATGAGGATGATGGATCCATATTATAAAAAAAGATGCTTTATTGTTAATGCGCAGGACACTAGGGATTGAACTGACAGCTATTATAATAGAGCTATCGAGCAGCCACATTTAAATGCTGTGAATGTCACAGTTAAACTCCGCCAATTGTTCCTCCTTCATATTAAATCGCATTGTTTAAGGTCGCATCAGTCCAACTTTGAGGGCGTCGCCATTAGTTTAGCGCAGAATATATTCCACTAATGAGGCATTATGAGGAAGACAGGAGGAAAGATAATCTGATCACGGCAACCACTACCAGGGTTTGACTTCATTGAGATGGCTGAAGAAGAACACTCTGATTGATCACTTGCATTTACTTCATTCAGCTTTATTGGCAAACACATTTAACACTATGTCTGTCTACCCTTGAAATTGGGAAGGTTATCAGAGAAGATGACTTAAAGGAAAAATTCCGGTTTTTAGCACTTTGAGTCCCTTTTCTGGTTTGTTTTGGATGAACTAGAGTGGTGGACACCGAAATTTTGACAATTGGTCCTGTTTCGACTTTTCTGACTCGTTTTTAATCGCCTTTGACTGCTCAGGGTGGCTGCCAACAGGCATACTGTAGGCTACTCAAACATGTCCTAAAACAACCCTTAACGTTCGTTTTCAAAACTGTGCAACTCACCGAGTGGTTAGTGGTGTTCGTTGATTATTAAAAGCAAATATAACGGCGCAATGTATGATTTCCAACCGTCTTATTTGCTAGGCCTATTGTGGAACTATTTATTCAGACACCTCACAACCGCGTATAAACCGCTCAATATTTGAACCTGAAGCATAGACGGTGGCGCAGTAATATAAATGTGCAATGAGTCTTCCAACAGAAATCAATATGATTTTACAAAATGCAAAATAAAACACGTCAGAAACTGTATTTCGCTATGCTACTTGTTTTGGAACATCAACGAACACCACTAACCACTCGGTGAGCTGCACAGTTTTGAAAACGAACGTTAAGGGTTGTTTTAGGACATGTTTGAGTAGCCTACTACAGTATGCCTGTTGGCAGCCACCCTGAGCAGTCAAAGGCGATTCAAAACGAGTCAGAAAGGTCGAGACAGGACCGATCGTCAACATTTCGGTGTCCACCACTCTAGTTCATCCAAAACAAACCAGAAAAGGCACTCAAAGCGCTAAATACCGGAATTTTCCTTTAAGTCAATATCGGTGAATTATTATGTAAGCCGGGTGCATGTGTATTCTTAACTCCAACTAGTTCAGTGGTCCCCAAACTTTTTCTTCCGAGGGCCAGCTCACTATGCCTGGCTCTAAGAGAGGGCCAGAGACTCATTACATTACATTACATTACATTACATTACATTACATTTGGCTGACGCTTTTTTAGCCAAAGCGACTAACAACAGTAAACAGTTTAAGTTTTAGAGCAATTCTCAACAATTTTAGGACAATTTATAAAACATTAGAGTACAGTAAGAATAAGTGCATCAGTGAGTGCTGTTTTTAACAGTTACGTGTCAGTTTAAGACGGCTGGTGAGTGCTAGGATCAGCAAGACTTGTTGTAAGTGTTGCTATGAGGAGATGTTCTCTAAAGAGCTGGGTCTTCAGGAGTTTTTTGAAAATGGAGAGGGATGTCCCTGCCCTTGTAGGAACTGGCAGTGTGTTCCACCAACGAGGAACAACAGATGAGAAAAGTTTGGATTGGCCTGAGCGTACCGGTGGTAGAGCTACAGTAGACGTCGTTCGTCTGAAAAGCGCAGCGGTCTGGAGGTAGCATATGTCTGTATGAGGGCATTCAAGTAGGCGGGAGCAGAACCGGAGACTACTTTGTAGGCAAGCGTTAGAGCCTTGAATTTGATGCGGGCCGCCATAGGTAGCCAGTGTAGCTGGATGAGCAGCGGGGTAACATGTGCCCTTTTGGGTTGGTTGTAGACCAGGCGTTTTGGATCATCTGAAGTGGTTTCACTGCGCAGGCTGGGAGACCTGTCAGGAGGGCGTTGCAGTAGTCGAGTCGTGAGATGACTATTGCCTGAACCAGAAGTTGGATAGCATCTTGAATCAAGTAAGTCCTGATTTTCCGTATGTTGTAGAGTGCGAAACGGCATGACCGGGCGACTGAGGCAACATGATCTGAGAAGTTTAGTTGGTTGTCGAGAACAACTCCTAGATTTCTTGCAGTCCTGGTAGGTGAAACAGACAGGGAGTCAAATTTGATGTTGATGTCGTGGTGTATGGTAAGTTTAGCTGGGAGGACCAGCAGTTCAGTCTTTGAGAGGTTCAGCTGGAGGTGGTGTGCCTTCATCCATGTAGCTATGAGTCTGTCTCAATTGGTGTACTTACGTGAGTACTGTACACTTTCGTGTAGTACACTATGTGCACTGTGTGCTTACTGGTGGAGTGCACTTCACGGAAATGACGATCGCAAACATCGCGTCCTCAACTCGACAGTGACATGGTCATACTGTGTCAAAACATGAACCGTTTATGTTATAACTTGCTTGTACCTCCGTAAAGTCTGTTTTCCACTGCTGCTGCTTCAGCTTTGTCAACCGCGATTTCCACGAGTTTGAAAACGCTCCCTCCCCTTCCGCTATTTGGCCAAGATGGCGTCCGTTAAGGGCGAAAAGTGTCCAGCGTTGCACACTCAGCTTTTTGACCGTTATGAGTGCACCATCCGGGAACTTGCAGCGCCCTTCGTGTCGTTGGAATTGTCAGTGTGAACACCCTCATGCACTCAAATTAGGTATTGTAAGTGCAGAAGTACGCGATTTGAGACATAGTCTATGTCTGAGAGGCAATCCGAGATCTGTGCTGAGACCAAGGGGTCATCAGGTGGAAAGGACAGATAGAGCTGTGTGTCGTCTGCATAGCAGTGGTATGAGAAGCCATGCGAACGGATAATCTGTCCCAAGGAGGTGGTGTAGATAGCAAAGAGAAGGGGACCCAGCACTGAACTCTGGGGGACCCCTGTGGTGAGATGGTGAGGTGCAGATAGCTGACCAAGCCATGATAAGTCAAACGAGCGTCCTGTGAGGTAGGATTCAAACCAGGAGAGAGCAGCACCGGAGATTCTCATGTTAGCGAGTATAGAGAGAAGGATGCGGTGATTAACCGTGTCAAAGGCAGATAAGTCAAGCAGAATGAGTACTGATGACCGAGCGGTTGCCCTGGCTTCTTTTAAGGCTTCTGTTACAGACAGCAGAGCCGTTTCGGTAGAGTGGCCGCTTTTGAACCCAGACTGATTTGGATCCAGAAGGTTGTTCTGTGAGAGGAAGTCAGAGACCTGTTTGGAGACTGCTTGTTCAATGCCTTTGGACAGGAAAGGCAGAAGTGAGACAGGGCGGTAGTTCTCGACTTGAGCAGGGTTGAGAGAAGCTTTCTTAAGTAACGGTGTTAACCGGGCCATTTTGAACGCTGTTGGAAATGTGCCGGAGGTTAGCGAGGCATTGATCACATGTGTGATAGCTGGTGCGATGGTCGGGCTGATGGACTGAAGTAGGCTCGTAGGTATAGGGTCCAGCGAGCATGTGGTAGGACGGCTGCATGTCAGGAGTCTAGCTACTTCATTCTCGGAGAGAGGCGTGAATGCTGAAAAAGATGTTCCAGCAGTCCCTAGAGGTTGTAGGAGTGCGGTATCTGAGTCGTTCATTGGAGACAGGTTCCGTATGTTGCGGCGGAACGTGACCATCGGCTGAGGAGCTGGAGGCTGTTCTGTCAGGCTGACGTTGAATTGGATGAAGAAGTGGTCAGAAAGATGGAGAGGCGTCACCATGAGGGTGTCTGTGCTGCAGTTCCGAGTGAAGATCAAGACAAGCTCTTTGCCAGCTTTGTGAGTCGGTGGGGCTTTGAACCAGTTTGAGGTCAAAGGAGTGGATCAGGGCCAAAAAGTCCGCTGAGCCTGGGACATCTAAGTGGATGTTCATATCGCCGAGAACAAGAAGTGGACAGTCATGCTCAGGGATGGAGGACAGCAGAGCGTCAAGTTCGTCCATAAAGTCGCCTAGTTGGCCTGGAGGGCGGTAGATGACCAGCACGTAGAGTTTTGCTGGGGCGATCACTGTGATGGCATGGAATTCGAATGAGACATATTTGTTTGAAGGCAGTAGCGGGGTGAATTTCCATTTGTTGGAGATCAGCAGGCCCGTCCCACCTCCTCGTCCAGATGGGCGAGGGGTGTGGGATAGTGTAAGGTTAGTGGAGAGTGCAGCCGGGGTGGCAGTGTTCTCTGGTTTGATCCAAGTCTCAGTGAGAACAAGGAGTTCCAACGAAAGGTGGTTGGCATAGCCAGCTATGAAGTCCGTTTTGTTGACTGCAGATTGACAGTTCCACAAGCCCATGGAGAAGGAGGTTTCTGTAGGTGAGGACCGTTTAAGGTGCTGGAGGTTAAGGCGATTTCTGCCCCTTTTGGCATGATGCCGTTTTCTGCGATGGCCGGTGATAACAGATATGGTGGAATGGCACATTTCTGCCTTTGTTGGCGCCTGTGCTCGGTGAACTTGCACAGGTAAACTTGCTCGTCTTGACCGTGTCCGTCTTAAACGAGTACGGCTGAAACGAGGGCTGACGCTTATGCTTACGCTTCAACAACAGCCTCTATTGTTATGCTGACAGGAATTGCATGCAGCAATGTCCTCGTGTCTCACTAATGATGAATCAGCGTAGATCTCCCTCTGACGTTCGCACAGCTTAAATTGTTCAAAAGGGTGTTAATTACTGTCAACTGAAAGTCCGCTCGCTCACACCGACCGAAACTCGCAGTTTCAAGTAGCCTCCTCCCTCAGCTGTTCCCAAACGCCCAGAGTCCAATTCTAAACAATTGGAGAGGATTGACCAGTAGTAGCCTATGTGTTCTTCCTTTCTCTCTCCCAACTCACTGCAGTTGTTGTCTCTTGTTGACTCGGAGTAGGCCTATATCAACCATAAATAGCTTAGTGCTGTGAACAACAGCAGTCTACCTTAGTTGAATATTCTATTACATTTAATCATAGGCTACTGCAATTTAATACCATTGCTAGCTGTGTTTATGTTGCCACCATGCCATATCAGTGTAAAATGTAGCTCAAATGAAATAATACTAATAAAAAGACTGTTTCTTTGCATACATAGCTCAAGTTGTGAACAAGCAATATCCTACAAATATTTTAAAGTTATCAAACTATGAGAGTTTTATGAAGTGCTGGCAAACACATCTGAAATGACCACCATTCTAACTTTCACTCACCTGATGAGAACTTTGAACTCTATATGAACATTTGAACGTGTGAATAAAAAAAAAGAAACAGCGCCAAAACAAAAAGTGTATTACATGTGTACTGTTAAGACTCGCCATAGAGAATGAATGGGGAAATTACTAGGTTAGAGAGGGGGCCACCCAAAATGAGTCGTAGTTTGGGGACCACTGAACTAGGTGATTGTCTCCAGATTAATTTATCACAGAGATGTCAATAGAGGTTTTCAAACTAAGGGTCACTCTAAGACTTAATTTTGCATTTTGAAAATAATAATATTCTGCATCGTATTGTATGCAGTTACTTGTAACCTAAAAGTATAATCAATGGCCAATGCTGGGAAACTGGTATCTGAGAGCTCACCTGAATGTCATTAGGGGGAGCAGTACATTAACTGCACAGCAGCTGTATAACTGAATGATGTGCACTGCTCACTCCAATAAAGTTATTATTATTAGTGCATTAATACAACAATTACAATTCCCTCATGTCCCCTGGCTAGTCACATATGTGCAGGAATTATTTTCACGGGAGACTTTACAAGGAATTCACAGAAAGCAAATATATGATGAAGTCAAACTCACCTATCCACGCTGATCACACACAAAGTCATTATAGAGGCTGTACAACACATAACATCCATTCCGATAAAAATGTTGCAAAACACCTCGCCAAAAAGCCATTTGCCTCCAGTCAGGTCTGTTACTATAACAAATGGCATAACTACAAGCGCCACGGAGAGGTCTGCTACTGCCAGAGATACCAACAGATAGTTTGATGGCTGGCGCAGTTTTTTAACCACGCACACTGCAATAACTACCAGAGTGTTTCCCATCACTGTGACCGCTGTGATGATAGCCAGCATAGTCCCAATGAATATTTTCTCCACCGTGTCAAAGTCGAGTAATTGCTCCCCGCACGATTTGTTCTGCATGATGGAGAGGTTTCCCGTCGTAACAGCGTTGTAGCATGGGTGTACGGTGTTGCTGAGAAGTTCAGAATCATTCTCCCTGCTTTTAAAAGTGAGATCTACACCTGAATTGAACATTACGGCATTGAACCTCCAGTGGTGTTGAAAAGGACATCTCGCCAACTACGCGCCCCCTTGGAGCGCATGCTTCACTCTCTCATCTTTGAAAATGTCAGTCCTATACTTCCAGTACAAATAAAAAGAGTTTCTGAAACAGTTGGTAACAACAAACTAAGGTATACAATATAACACTGTCCCTTGATGTGATGTCTGGAGACGTAAGAAGAGGTGGATAATGCGTCATTCTTCTGAGAGCTTCGCTACGGTGTGGTGACGTCCGGAGCACCATACGAAAGTGGAAAGGCAGGGAATCACGCGGTACTCTCCGCGCAGAAAGGAATACTGCGCTTGCCACGCATTACGACGTTCAGTGACATGTGGTCATATTTCTTGTGTGGCACACCATAACACTCTGTTATCAGATATGATCATTTAAAAAAAAAAAAAAACTTGAGGGTGAAAAATCCATATGCCAGGGAATGCTATCGCAATTGTCCACACACCAACTCCAGTTTAAATTCAGTGGAGAGGGTTTACTGAAATTCCAGTCGCACGAGTTCATTATAGCCCCTGCCCCTATTTTTGTCTTACTTTTTAGCTTTGTCAAATAGTTGCACTGGAAAACAATAATAAGATTGACATACAAAAAGCTGATTTTGGCAAACAGTTTGACCACTCCAGCAGTCTCTCATGAAAATGTGTCCACATTTTATGTGAAAAAATAGACACAAATCTAAAGGAAACAGATATGGTTAGACTACCGGAAAAGTACCAGGATGTGGGAACCTTGTTTGTGAAACAGCCATGCTTGATGACCCTTGGGGTTCTGGTGACCATGCATCCCAACACTGCAGCTGTCATTGCTCTGTGTGTGCTGGCAACAGCAGCCCTCACTGGTCATTAGACTCTTTCCAACCTGATGGACAGAATGGTATTGATGTTTGTCACTGCAGATCAGTGATGGTTATGGTTATGTGTTTTCTTTCCCAGTCTCAGGATAAACAGCAATTGCAGGCCAAGATGCACACTGTTGTATGTAAATCATGCCATGCAGGTTTTATATTTTTATATCACCGTAAACATGTACATGGACAACCTTATTCTGATCCCTCAAGATTGGGTCACAAAAGGAAATTTGCCCATTTCCAGCCTCAGTTTTCATTATATCCACCCCAATGCCATAATCATGATATACTTTGAAGGGGACATTTCTCCCCCAATATTCAAAAATGCTCAAAATGTCCCCCCAAATACCAAGACATAAATTGTTAGGCTACAAAAGTATCACTCACTGTTGTGAAAAATAATCACTTAAAGCTGCAGTTGGCAAGATTTTTTTTTATCATATTCACTGAAACCGACACTATGCTGTTATAGGAAAAAAAACACACTTCTACCTCCACCTAGAGCATGTTATTTGTTTTGTAAAAATCCACAGCTCCCGGTTCTTCTGGTCCAATCAGAGCAGGGCTGTGTGAGATCTGACTGTCAATCACAGTCTGGTGCAGTCTGGTGCGCACTGACTCGATGAGAAGGTGCTCAGTGGTATCATTTTCTATTTTATGTGACCATATAATATTAAAATCAAAACAATAGCACCCTAGACAAAGCTATTTTCAACTAGATGAGTCAGTTTTTGCTCCTTTACTCACCCCATGCCATCGTCTCTCTGCCCAAAATTGAATCACCCCCCCTCCCTCTCCTTCTCTTTAGGCACATGAAAGCACATGCAGGTGTTGCACAATCAAGTTTTTGAATGTTTGCTACTTTGACCACAATATCTGGACTTATTTTCTATACCAATGCACAGATTTATGTTCATATGATTATAGTGATGGTTGTAATTTGTTCATTTGTTGGCATAAGATAGAATGGCATATTAAAATGGGAAAACATATAAGACACTATTGTTTAAATGAAAGCATACACATATCACCCCATGCATTTATAATAGAATGGCAGGAACTGCACATTTGTTTTTCAGCCCTGTCCCTTGTTTACAAAAATGTCTGAATATTTTAATGAAATTATGTATATGATGAAATCCTCAAAGTCTTTGCATTTCATGTTGAGGAAAATGTTCATATATTGTTGATTTGTCCACATAGGTTTTCAGAGTGACGAATCTGCATTTCTGCCTCTTGGATACCGTTTTCATACCGGTGCTAGTTAGTTGTGAAATGTATTATCTTTCACATTACAAATTCTCTAACTTTTTGTTGCCCCCATCCCAACTTTTTAGAGATGTGTTGCTGAAAGGCTTTTGAATAATTTATTAAAGGTGGTATCTATAGGAGACAGTTGAATTTGTAACAACAGATATCAACAGATCAAACAGATACAGCTATTTGAATACATTTTCATGAAGCAACACTATGCAACTAACAATTTGCCACTTTTTGGGTAAGCTTTTATCAGCCAACTAGTTATCATGTTCAAATTCATTTTGATTATATTATCATTCAAAGGACAAATATCCTAAACATTCGTTCCCATCAGCCATCCAGAATGCACAAATCAGTTCTTTGTTCTGAAAGAAAGCCTTTCACGGCATGGCATTAGGATATCGCCAAAAGACACCAGTTAGCATGTTAGAAAGCTTTTAGCAGTGCCAGTAGGCCTCTGGGTGGTGTTAGCAAGATTTTGCAGCATGCCTTTAAGTAGCTATAGCTCATTTTGGAACAAATTTCAATGCTGCTTTAAATGTTCAATTCCAGGTCATCATGGCATGTTGTTTCGATATCAAAAGAACCCAACTACCTTAAAATCATGTTATGAAATGTAGCCTACATTTAAAAACACATGGTTTATAAAAATACCTATTTGTAAAAAAGTGGGGCTATAGGCCTCAGCTATCTGTTTTTGCAAATTACCTCTGTTTTTTTGTTTTCACATCAAAGTGTTTCTTATTTATGCCAACACCACTCACAGATGGCTTGTCCCGAAAATCTATAGATTTTTGTTTTCTTGATACTGAGCGGCCTGCCTATATATTTTCATAATTTAAGTTGTGCTTTAATATTTGTAAACTTATTTATTTTCACCAGGCTCAAGTAGGCTAACGTAATTTTGTTTGTAAAGGCTCATTTAGATTATTAAATTGGTAACTGACAAAAATGCAGTGCTTGTGTTAGTATCATGTTCTTTTTTAAGAAAAAAGAGGGAAAACAGTCATCTGAAGTACCTGCTGTCTGCTTGTTTGGGTGGTGGATCCATGCATCCTACACGTGCAGCTCTTGAAGTGAAGTTTTTCCTCCGGGTCTCCCTTTTCTCTCGCAACGGTCTGTCAGTGCACAGCACATCTTGGTCTTACCATATAACGGGTCATCAGAGCTTCATTAACTTTACAGAGACATTGGCACAGAAGGCAGAACGACAAGGAAGTACACGTGTTCAGGTATGAATGATGTACCAGGTTGTGTTGTGACTTGATAGATGGAAATATATACATATTGTTGCCATTTTGCCAATTTTGAGACCTATTTTACTAGACAAACATTCTGCCATAACGTATTTGGCAAAACGCCGAGCGCACCTGATCTGACATCTGTTAACGTTAGACTTCTGACACGTGCCTTTCTCCCATGGTTCAGAAAAGTTAGACTGTTGGCATTAGATACACCTTTATTCATTTAAAGTGAAGAATTGTGAGAAGCCTTACCGTCTCTCTACTTGCACCGTAAGTATACCACATAGGCGTCGTTTTTCTCACCTTTGGTAACATTATAGATAAAATGTGGAAGATGGCTAACTAGCATGTTAATAGGAACGTGGCATAGCTAGTCAGCTGTTTGTGCTGCACCTGAGCAGCTAGGTAGCTAACTTACAAGGCAGCTGTGTAATATGGAAAGGACATCTTTTAAATTTGTTTTAACATTTTGTACATTATGCGAAAGACTTGATCACATCATCAAACTGTTCATTTATTTATGGGTAAGGTGTGGTGGCGTGTTTGCATCAAAAACATGAATCCTACACTTCAAGATTTATGTGAAGATTTCCGATTAATGTTAACTAGCACTCAGTATCTGGCTTACAGTATGTCACACTAGCGGCAAGTTAAGCTCCAGTGTGCCATACTGTATTTTCATGTGGAATAGTAGAACTAATCACTATTCTATATCTAGTTTGTGAAGTCACGAGTAGCGTGAGTTTCAAGTTAATTTCTTTGCAGGTGTGCCCAGCAGTTACTGGATCGCACTGAAAACATGGATCCGAATAAACCACCATTTCCTGGAACCCCTGGTGCAGTCCACAAGCCAGAGGAAGCTCTCATTGGCCGTGGTCGCAGTCTGTTACTGCCACCAGGAGATGCAAGCTTTGGGAGAGGCAGGGGCTTTGAGCTCATGGCCAGTGCACCAGGTGGTCAGTTTGGTAGAGGGTTGATTTACCCAGGCAGTGAACCCTCTACAGGACTAGCAAGGGGACTGCCTTTGCCTTCAGATGATGGAGGCATGGGCCGTGCCAGAGGGCTGTTTCTTCAAGCTGTTCAACCATCAGTAGGGCTTGGCAGAGCGGCACTCCTTCACGTGGAACCCAGTGTGATGCCAACTCCTCTGGCTCAGCCCGCTAAACCAGATTCGCCTCAAGGCATGCCATCACTGCAAGCTGAAGAGGAGGAGATGGCCAAGAAAAGCCAAGAGGAGGTACATTTCAAAGATTGTGTCATTATTGTGAAAAGTGATTAACATAATGTATTGGCTAATTATCCCTCTGATCCTGACTGTCACAAATGATTTTTGACCGAAGGTCGCAGTGACGACTCCTGGCTCTTCCCTGGTCTCCATGTTCAGAGGCATGGGCATCGAGTCCTCCCGGACCACCTGGGGAAGAGGAATTATGCCTGGGGGTGAGCCAGTTTTGGTTTTAATGACACAAGTTCTGTTCTGTTTTTAACAAAGTGCAAAATAGTTTTAGGTAGTATTGATATTTGACTTTGAGTATTGTCAAACTAATGTTAAAAGAATGTTTGTCCACTCACAGAACAGATACAGGCTTCAGTTTGAATGACATTATGTAATGATGTTTGGATGTAGTAGCTATGGCTGCATAACATTCTAAATTGTTATGTATGTAGTGAGTAGAGGTGCAAGAGGAGATTTTGGAGCAGAACCTGTGACACCCCAAGTGGGTGTAAGCTCAGCCATCGGTTCCGAAGGAGACGGACCAGTGAAAGAGGAGATGGGCCGTGGCAGCAGGTACATACTGATATATACTCATATAAGCTGAACAACTAGCCTACAGTAACTGAAAGCTTACTTGTTAAATATATTTCCTGAGACATGGACTGGTTTGGTCATAGTTCCAACAGTGGTGCCTCTTCCATGCCTACACATTTAGGCTACTCAGTCCATGTTAACTTTGTTATGGAAAATGGAAATTAATCTTCATAAACAAACCTTCACTTTTTGAGAGATGGCGATGCCTTGTGTTTTATCAGGCCGTAAAGTTCAGGCACTATGTGTGAATTCAGACATGGGTCGGGCCATTTAAGATTTGAAAATACATAACCAAGGTAGGAATTTCACGACGGCCATGGCCGTTGCCGCTTGCGTTGGCCGTGATGCCTCTTTGAAAATCAGAGGTTTACGGGCCTTGGTGCCCCCTTCTTTCAATATTCTGCTTTGCGTCTGACTAATAGCGATATTTATTTAGCCTATGGCCTGTCAAAATAATCTTAGCATTCACAGCGCAAATTAATTTAGTCTTTTACGCAGTGGAGAAAGTGACAGCGCACGGCAAGAATGAAGTGCTTCCAAATTCACCCATTCACTTGAACTACTCTCGAAGTAGCCTATTTATCACACAGACATCAATCAATCAAGTATCACATCACATGAAAGAGCTTTTTCTCAGTCTTTTAAACGATGTTTGCCGCGGTGAACGGTTCCCTACCCATCCATCTCGGTGGAATACTTCACGAACCCTTCATTCAACACATGCCCCCTGTACAGTTGGCCACTCCAGAGTAATCCAGTTTTGAATTTGCAGCAAATTTCGAAATGCATGGACGTCTCCAAAATTGGGCTTTAAGTTTTACAATGTGTTAAAATTATTCTACATGATTTCATAACGGGCCTAATAGAAATAAATAGTTACAAATATCGCCTAGATATCGGTAAATCAGAGGACCGCTGACTAAGGTTAAGTAGCCTTAATGATCACAAAATGCTAAGCATGCATCTAGGCTATTTGAGTTTCTTAAAGCTGAGCTGTGCTTAAATAGTTCAATACATGATTTTATAACAGGCCAAATATAAAATAAATGTTAAATATAGCATAGATATCTGTAAATATTAGATGATTTACAGTTCTATGTAATATGTCATGTTTCATGTTTTTTGTAATGTTTCATATAGTGATGCAGGTCTACTGCTGTGAATAGGCTAAATACAACTTTGATCATTTTTATAGCCTACTACAGTATAGTTAACTTTGGCCTTGGTGCCCTGACATGTGGCCTTTGTGCCCCCCACCAAATATGCCCAACTGAAGGCCAAGTGGCCTTGCCCCTAAAATGATGAAATTCCAGTCTGTACATTTGCCTGTACATAACTATTTAAGGCACAGAAATTTTCCTTGCTTTAAGCCCTGTATGATCGGATGCATTTCTACCATCCTAAAATTAAGAAATATCATTTTAATTGGTGCACCCAACACACTAAGGAAGGACCACACAGACCCAATGTTTTTCTTGTGTTTTTTCCCCCACCTACATGGCATCACAACAGAGTGAAAATGCACAAGCATTTTTGCATAAAAACCTCAAATACACTACCAATCAAAAGTTTGGGGTCAGAAATTTGCCGGTAGTGTAAATACACAGGACACTACAGTGAAATCTAGATATTTTTTCCCATATTCTTGTCATGATATGCAAGTTTGTTTTTCTCATAAGACACTCTGTTAAGTAATATTTTTATCTTTCACCAGGTTTATAAATATAATCTTTACTCACATAATGTTTTGGTTTTGTATGTTTTTCATTTTATCAGACAATTAGGCGATGGCCCAGTCAGAGGTTTTAGCTTTCACAGCACAGAATAATTTATCAGCATTACATTACATTACATTTGGCTGACGCATTTTTAGCCAAAGCGACTTGCATATGTCAACTATATTACAAGGGATTACATTGTCCCCGGAGCAACTTGGGGTTAAGTGCCTTGCTCAAGGGCACAACAGTGGAAGCCGGGAATTGAACCGACAACTTTCAGGCTACTGCACGCTAGCCCAGTTCCTTAACCACTACACTACCACCGCCCCACTACACTACCACCGCGAATTACTGATTCTTGCCGTGGTCAGCAAGGTATACGTTTTGAGCACCACTCTAATATTAACATCCCGAGTTAAGTGTCTGGAGTAGGGTTAGGCACCAAAACTCGTTTCCAATAGGTAACCGACGCCGAGGCAGACAGTAGTAACGACATCGAATAACAACGTGGATTTCGGTGCCTCATTTTAATGGCACAGTCTCTGTCGTTTTTTTTTTTTTTATATATATATATGAGGCATCACTGCACATCATGCGCCATCTGTAGCATCTTGCACCACATTCAATATACAGTTAGCTAACATAAACACTTCAAGATAAGCTTAAAGCAGAGGGGCATAGGCTATTGGACTGTGTTTGACCGCTCATGTGAGCCCATGCCATTGCCAAGTAGCCTACTTTAAAGCAATATCACAAGCTCTTGTCAAAATCTAGCAAATAACTACACACAAGCAAAAGGCTATGAAACAACACCAACAGCCTAGTTTACAAAAAAAACTTGCTACAGTAATTTCCTGTGTATTAGCTGCATTGTGTATAAGCCGCAGGATAGCGTTTCATGCAGGTTAAAAGAAACGAAACCATATTAATACCATATTAACTGGCCCCGTGTATTAACCTCATAGCTGAAGAAGTTTTGCAAAATCAATGTATAAGCCGCGGCTAATAGTTTAAATTAGTACAAATTACGGTAATGCGCTAACTGGCGTCTATTTAAAATGTTATCAGCAAAGTTGTATCGTGAAAACTGTTTCAAGGTATGTTTTGATAACTTCCGAACTACATAATGACATTAATATTTCATATGCATTAGGCCCATATAGCATCACAATGAATTTGAAGCTAAAAGTTTGCTTGTAAAAATATAAATATGTATGTGACAAACATTCCTCTGCTGCATTGATATTCCCGAACTGTCAAAGAGGCTACGGAACCATCACCACACTAAATCGCTAATTAAGCTTCTCTGACGGGAGGTAGCCTAATGTTTTGCGCATAGCCTAGTTGCTGTTAAAATGCCTACTAGCGCTGGGAATTTGAAATACTTCATCAATGGCATATATAAAGTTAAAATGATTGTGTTTTAAGGGGGAAGACATTTGAGCATTTGAGAACACATTGGATAAATTTGAAAGCTGAATCCATAGATAAGACTAGGCCTACTTGCAATTGCATTGCCCATGCATGACCTGGCAGTTCCAAGGCAAGCCATTTGAACATTTAAAGATATCATCTGCACTGGATAAACTTTAAAGCAGAGGAAAGATTGATTAGGCTACTTGCCAATTCCTTGTGTGTGCATCCATGGTAAGCCATTTTACCTTTAAAGTTATTTAAAGTTATGGCAAGCTATCAGCAATTAGAATTATGCCTAGAAGCATATGTATTTAAAAAAAGAAACTACATATATAGTTCAATTTCATTTGTCTTATCAATCAAAAAAAGCAATTCATGCTTTCAACCACTGGTTTGGGCATTTTATTGTAAAAACAAAGTACCGGTTCAGGCACCGTTTTGACACAGACACCGTATTAGTATTGATTTAGCACCTGTATCGGATAAACCCCAAACGATACCCAACCTTAGTCTGGAGGCATAAAAAGAGGGGCAACGTTTGATTTAAAATGTCTGAGGATGTGCACAGTGCTTAAAATTATTTGGCTGTGTGTGAGACTGAAATGTGTATAAAATGTTTGTACAAATGTTTCAGCTGGCTCGGGCGAGGACTTGTTGGAGCAGGCCGTGCCACTGTTCCCACCATGGGCATTGGCAGAGGGCCCACCTCTTCGTCCATGCTCCCCCCGGGCCCAGCGGCCATCTCTGCTGGCCTCAGCCCTCCCCTGACCGGCTCCCCTCCCAAAGAACCCCCTATGCACCCCGAGGGCTCTCCACCAAAAGCCCCTTTACAGATGGAGGCCTCACGGTAAGTGCCCTCGACTGAAAAAGGACGGTTTCTCTAGACACTGTTGTTAACAATGATTTAATTTTTTTGTCTAATTTGTTTGATGCTCTAGTGCAGGGGTCTCCAACCTTTTTCCCTCTGAGAGCTACTTTGACAAAATGGACATGGCCGAGAGCTTTTATGTTAGTAGTAGCATGCGTGTACAGCAGGGATGGAAATTAAATATTTTTTCCACCTGCCACTGTGGCTTGGTGGATTCCAAAATCTACCAGCCACTCAACTTTTTTACCAGCCACTAGAGAAATGGCATGAAAATGTGATATCATGATTATAGTAGGCTACTTAAAATGATCACGGTTAATTGGCATTATTGCGATACGACTAAAATGTGCTGAATTTTGCCCTAAACCTACAAGCACAGTAGCAACAAAACTAAAAGCCAACAGAACCACAATAATATGCCATAGTGTCATGTCATAAAAGTGGCGTGGCTCCTTTAAGACTCCGTTTGTGTGAATTCTGGAGCATCCTATAATCGACTCTCCAACTTGATCTAACTATACTGCACATCATCTGATTTAAATATTTACAGGTATCAAGGCTATATTTAACATTTAGTATTTATTTTTTCTGGCCTGTTATGAAATCATGCACTGAACAATAAATGCACAGCTCAGCTTTAGGAAACTTAATGCTTAGCATTTTGTGAAACTACATTGGAAACACTCTGGTTTTAATATTAATAGTTATCTAGGCGATATTGTTAACATTTATTTTGTATTTGGCCGTGTCGTGTATTACAACAGTCCAAAGTTACAGACCTCGTAGACATTTGCTTCAATTTCAAAACCGGATTACTCTGGAACGGCTAATTGCATAACGGAATGCTTTATACCTTTGTGTTCGGTAAATATTCTGATATGTAAGCTAATCTCCTGAATGAAAAGTTTGTAGGATATTCCACCACGACGAATGGGTGTGGAGATGTCCGCCTGTTTCCCTCATAGGTCTAAATAGTAGCATGTCATCTTGTTTTCCGTGAAGGTGTCGCGGGCCGGATTAAAATAGCTACGGGCCACTTCAAAAGACAAATTCGCGTGAGAATATTAGTTTGCTTAGATACAACGCAGATCCACAGATCTCACTAGATTTGTTTATGCAGTCATCCTGAAATAAGCTAGCAGTGGCACATGAAAGCATAGCGACAGTTTCTTAATGGTAATGGCAAAAAGTGAAGCACTGCACCAGTGACTATAGGCTATGCTGCAGGTGACTGGTCACTGGTAGTTGTTGAACTTCAAATCAGCGCGATTTACGGCTGGTAACTTTACATGATCCCTACAGACACTTTCTTATTTTTAACCGTCAATAACTATGAAAATTAGATCGGATCTGACTGTTTGTGGTAGCCTATGCTAGCTATATTTATCTACCCGCCACAGTGGCTGGTAAGTTGACCAAATTCACCCGCCAGTGCACAAAATTACCCGCATTTGGCTGGGGGCGGGTGGCTAATTTCCATCCCTGCTGTACAGGTATTCACATAGCTAATCTCCACCCAAAACCGCTGAATAAGATTTTTATGCTTTTTAAAGGTTCCTTTCAACTCATTTACTTTCTCTCTTTGTAGACTGAATTTGATTTCATAGGAATTTTAACATGTTACTGGGTTATCAGATTTATAAACGTCTTCCTCCAACCTTTTGGAGAGCTACTTGGAAACAGGTGGGAAGCTACTGGTAGCTCGCGAGCTACCTGTTGGAGACCCCTGCTCTAGTGGCTCTGTGTGTCTTTCGGCTACACTTTGACTTAAAACTTCACTGCACTCTCATACTTTGGTGACAGTATTAATTGCTATCCCTAATAGGGCTGCAACTAATAATTTTCATAGTTGACCAATCTGCTGATTATTTTCTCGATTAATCGATTAGTTGTTTGATCGATAAAACACTAACCGTTAAATCAATTATTAAAATAGTTAGCAATTCATTTAATGGTCAACAACTAATCGATTAATCAATTAATCATTGCAGCCCTACTACATAAGTTCTCCCTTGCAATGGAGCTTGAATGTTATTACTCATTTTTGTCGCTTAGGATAAAAGTGTCAGCTAAATGAATAAATATATATGTGGTTAAAGATCAGTCCTTTCACGTGGAATTCACAGAAGGTTGTGCGTTCAATCCCAGGGGCTGCCTGTCAACATTGGAGCCCTGAGCAAGGGACTCTGGAGGGAGCATCCCTGTAGTTAATTCACTCAGAGTTGCTCTGGAAAAGAGCATCAAATACATGACATACTATAACGTAAAATCGTGTTCTATTGTTACAGAGAGCCACTACAGAAGGCCGGTACTAAGGGTAATCCTGTTAGGGTTGGATCAAACTACATTGCTATTGGATGTAAGAATGATGCTGTGTACCAGTATCACGTAACCTTCACGTGAGTTTTGTATTTTCTTTCTCTTTAATTGTTTTTGCAATTTATCAGAAAAAGAGATGTCTTCAAAATATATATAAATAATAAATAAAAAGAGTTCTTCAAATATATTCAACTGACTACACAATAAATCAATTTGTTTTTTAAATTGATTCAATGAACACTTATGTCTCAAATCGAACAGGATTTTTTCACAAAAGTGACAGCCCTATCCAGAACATTCACCTTGTTGTCTTTAAACCATTTCTCTATAGGCTTCGGCTCATTTTCCTGCTGCAGAGTAAATCTTCTCCCAATTCATAGTTCTCTTGCAGACTGAATCAGATTGTCCTCCAGAAGTTCCATATATTTTGCTGAATTCATTTCATTCCTTTATTCTCATGCACTATGTTCACCTATCAGAAGTGGCCCAACTTAAATTGAAATTTGGAATATTGAACTGAATATTGACTTTCAGAAATTATATCACAAATCAAATAACAATTGAAATATATCTATATCTGAAAAATAGAAGTTTGATATTTTCCCCAATTTGTGCAGCTCTACTGTAAAGAGAAATGTTGACCTGTAAAAAAATCTGCACTATATTCTACAGCCCAAATGTTGAATCCATGGGAATGAGATTTGGAATGATGAAAGATCACCGCTCCATTACTGGGGATGTGATCGCTTTTGATGGCTCAATCCTCTATCTCCCTGTTCGCCTCAACGAGGTTGGAATTGTCTCAACATTACATTACATGACTTGGTTTTGATGTGTTTGTCATAGAAAGCAAAAGTTAATCTTTCAAATTAGCCCACTTTACAATTTTGTTTGCCTTACAATCACCTTACAATTTCACCATCACCGGCAATAATCCAATGTTTCCACTGTAGGTGGTGCAACTGAAAAGTGAGAGGAAGACCGATGGTCAGGAAATTGACATTAAGATCCAGATGACTAAGATCATTCCCCCTAGCTCTGATCTTTGCCTCCCATTCTACAATGTTGTGCTGAGGAGGTAAGGCAGTGAATGTCTCGCAAAATCCGCAGACAGACATTCATTTGGTATAATGGACATCAGTTTTCACCCACAAAACCCCCGAGACGGCGTTTTGGAGAACACCCAACAGGGTGTGCTGTCTGCAGCTGGCTAATCTTTTCTTTGTTCTCCACATGAAGTTGAGTGCATTGTGCACTCTTCATTGCCTTCAGCAAAAAAACATGCTTTCTTTTGAGTGGTCTCAGCTGTAACACAAAAGCAGGGCAGACTTCAGATGATGTCTGTTTTCTATGA
This sequence comes from Alosa sapidissima, assembly GCF_018492685.1. Classification (NCBI taxonomy): domain Eukaryota; kingdom Metazoa; phylum Chordata; class Actinopteri; order Clupeiformes; family Clupeidae; genus Alosa; species Alosa sapidissima. Next base: position 17,494,351 of record NC_055964.1, read on the forward strand.
AGCTTAAAAAGCTCCCTTTCATAAAAGTATTTAATTATCCATGTCAAATATGATTAGCTGTATAAGCTTTGAATTTTGTGCAATTGGTGAGTTGAAGCGAAATCATGACACCATTCTCTGTCTGTCTGTCTGTGTGCGTGTGCGTGCGTGCATGAAGGGTAATGAAAATCTTGGGATTGAAATTGGTCGGGCGAAATCATTTTGACCCCACCTGTGCTGTTATTCTTGGAAAGCACAGGTATGTAATATTCTTTTGACCTTACATTTTACTTCAGCACAAGTGGAGCGTAAGCGGCCGCTGACCCAGGATTGTGTTTTGTTGCAGACTTCAGGTGTGGCCTGGATATGCCACCTGCTTCAAACGCACAGACGGAGGCCTGTATCTGTCCGTGGATGTGACCCACAAAGTGCTGCGGAACGACTCTGTTCTGGATGTCATGTAAGTTCAAGCAATCAAAAATTGCTTTGGTCGGTGAAATGGCTTAGGTTTGCTTGCCCAGACAGTGACACTGAACACTGAATGAGCAGCTTGACAGCAGGAGTGTTTTACTGTGAGTTGTGCTTGGAAATAGTCTCTATTCATTGAATGGATGGAAGGCAGACTCCTCGGTAGATAGTTTGACATACAGAAACACAGTAAGTGCAGGATTTAACATCAAGTTGGTTAATGTTCTGCACTCCAAGACAGATGAGATTTTTTTTTGGTCTTACTGAGGGAACTTGAATGGATGGAGAAATGTCAGTTGATTTATGATAATCTAAGTGTTATGTACTAACTGGTGTTTACACTGGGTTTCCACGGATCATGGACTTTCTGGAATATCTTGGAATTTTAAAAAGACATGTAGTATCAGGGAATTTTGTTGAAGCATATTCAAAATTGGTACTGGTAATTGGTACTAGTATTTTCTATGTAGTATTTTTTTAGTCTATGGTTAAATCACATGCTTGCCATGGTCATCAAAGGTCATGGGAGTTTCTATTTTTTAGTCTCTTAAAGTCAGGGAATTTGACATTTTACTTAGAGTGGGGAGCTAATCACATTAATCTGTAAACAAACTTCAGTCTAATGTTTTGCACTTTTTGCCTTTCAATGAGGTCTCCAGCAAATCGACAATCTTGGTCAATGAGTTCTTGGATTTTGTCCAAATGTCAAAACAAATCACAGAACTCATTGGTAAAACATTTAAAGATAACTCCATTGCTTGGGCTGTCACAATATATGGATCCTCTTGAAAAAGGCAAAATCACCCACTTCTAGGGCTGTCACAAAATCAGATTTTCACTACAAGGATACAACGATACAAGGATACAAGGAAGTTTATTGTCACATGCATATAGTTACTGGAAGTAAGAAATGCAGTGAAATTATGTCTGGTGTCAGCCTATTTGTGCATTAATGGGGACTACATGCTTATCAAGTGCACTACTAGAAATTTGATTCGGACATGCCTCGATGCCTTGCTGCCACTGAATGCCATCATAAGCCCTATTCGAACAGGATTAGTTTTATGCGGGGACATGGGGTAAAATAATTTTACCACAGTACGTCTGTAATATAAATGGACAATCCGCATGGAATTAAGAAACCTCTGTATTTAATCAGAAGTGGAAGGAGTAACTCGATTTACGCACTGCTGTCATCTCCCTGTCACCATGTGCGTGCTACTTTGCTTCCTGATATTGCATTCATACATGCAACATGGCCTACTCATGTTTACTCATTAGTTCAGTGTGAATTTCAAGTTTATTCACCCTCCTTGTCGATTACATTGGAAGTCTATACTTTACTATACCAGGCAAAATCATCATCCTGTGGTTGCCTTGCATTATTTATTACCGAGTGATTCTTCATACGCCTCCGTGCTCAAAAAAACGCGGAAAACCATGTTTAAACAGGATATGACGGAATATCTACATACATTTTTACAGAGGGTTGTATTCGCACAGGATTAATATTACCTGATGTATTTTTTCTGGACTGTTTTCCAAAAGTCGCCGTCATTTGTACTGACATTCTCCGTATTAATTACTGACGTGGCACATTCAGACGGGACTAAAACCCCTGGTAATAATTACTTTACCCTAGAGTCCCCACGTAAAACTAATCCCGTCCGAATAGGGCTTTAGAAGGCAGGATTTTTCTGTTTTGGACACGGCCATTGTGCCTTTTTTGGGGTTTGCCATTTTAGGGGTTGGAAAAAAAATTGCAGTTACTGGTACTCTGATATTTACATTGCTTAAATACAGCGTCATCTCCTGGGATTTGCTCAAAAGCATCTGCTTGAGACATGAATGGTAACATTTTACACTCCGTAAAGCGCCATGAGACATGTGCAATGTTTTGGTGCTCTATAGCTGATATTAAATTGAAATTAACAATTTCAATTAATAATATTTCCCTTTTTTTTTTTTTCCAGGCATGCCATTCACCAGCAGAGCCGAGAGAGTTTCCAGGAGGTGTGCACCAAAGAGCTCATCGGCAGCATCGTCATCACTCGCTACAACAACCGCACCTATCGCATTGATGACATTGAGTGGTCGAAGTCCCCAAGAGACACCTTTACCCTGGAGGATGGAACCCAGACCACTTTCTTGGACTACTACAGGTGAACCTGCTGTAGTGCGACTAGCATGTGGCCGTTTCACACTTTTTTTTTACTCTACTCTCAAAAGTAATTACCCATTTGTTGCTTTGATTTTTTTCCATGTAGCAAAAACTATGGCATTACCATCAAAGAACAAGATCAGCCTCTCCTCATGCATCGTCCAAAAGAAAGGGCAAAGCCGCGGGGAAAGGTCATGTATTTTCAAAACTGCACTCTGCATGATTCAGTTCACTTACGTTGTTTATGCAAGATTGCATTAGCTTTGTAAACAAATGGTTCTTGGATAGGCTGTCTCTGACCATGTGAGGCCCTGATGGTCAGCTCTGCCCCGAAGGCTCATGTGTCCAGCAGGGGCTAACCCACCATCTGACTCGAGTAATTAGCTCAGTTTTTGAATCACACAGATTTAACTGATTTGTTCAATCATGCAACACTGTTTTTAGTTTGCTCAGACACCTGCAGGACATATGGTCTATTTTGGAAACCATTTGGGAAGAGTTGAAAGGTTATTCTCTTGTCTGTCAATACAGTGTCACCCTGTGGCTGGAAATGGTACTGTAGGATAAGCCTCGGTATCACTTCACTCAGTATCACTTTCAGGGTGTTTATTAGCGGAGTAATGCAGTTCATTGTTATCCTGGAAAATCCAGACCCTGATAATCTAGAAAGATTAAGGGTCTGGCCAAGAACAATGTAATGGCCCAACTCGAGGGGCGGCAACAAGCATGCATTTAAAAATCTCACTGCACACAATTGGATAACACTAGACCATGTTTACTCTGAATGATTTCGGACTTCGACGCAATCGGATAACACTACGACCAATGTGTACTGTCCTCCAACGTTGCAGCGATGTCTTCATCAGTTTAGCTGGTTCCCCGAAATGTTGGGGGTAAAAGTAACGTGGATCATTGCTCTTTACCAGAGTGTCTCGCAGAGACAATTCCATTGTGCTCTCGCGAGAACTCTGGATATCCAGGGTAGTTCATTGTGAGAGTTGTCATTTATCTTTGAGGTACTACCTCAGATTGTCAACATTTGGCTGTGAATGTGTTTCTTCTAGGTTATAACAGGAGAGATTCTTCTGCTGCCTGAGTTGGCCTTCATGACTGGGATTCCAGACAAGATGAGGAAGGATTTCCATGTCATGAAGGTGAGTACTGCTGTCCAGCATTATTAAATGTTACCAGTGGAGCAGTATCAGTTCCAACATTGTCTCTCCGCTTGTCTCTAATTTTTGCTGCTCACTCTCTTAGCCCTCAGTTTTCATTGTTTGTTCTTCTTCATAGAACTCTTACTTCTTTCCATGGATGACATGTTAACGTATTGTGGTGTTGCTCTCTCGGACAGGACCTCACACAGCACATTAATGTGGGTGGCGAGCAGCACACCCAGTCCCTGAAGCAGCTGCTCATCAAGATGAACACCATTCCAGAAGCCCAGACCGAGCTGGGTCGCTGGGGGCTTGAGATAACCACGGACATCCTCATGGTGAGACAACGCACATCTAGTGTCTTGTTTTCTACCTCAGGTTTTTTTGTCATGGAAAAGTACTTGTCAGGTGTTTGGTCTAAAGTGTTTGATGTGTTTATTCACAATCAAGAAAAGGGTTAAGATCAAATGATTATGTCCCAGGAAATATGTGATTTTGTGAGTAAGAACTGATCATTTTCTTCACTGAAGTGTCAGTCTTTGAGAAATGTCCCATTGTGGCCATTGGTGAAGTATTGACTAAAGCTCTACAGTGCAATGCAACAGCTGGAACGCAGTTATTTGGGGGAAAGGTCAAAACACACTTAATTTACAATGACCTCCATGTGTCTTTTAGACTCAAGCGAGGACTCTGCCTCAAGAGACCATCTGCCTTCAAAGGGCCTCCTTCCAGCCAGCCCCTGATGCCAGCTGGTCCAGAGAGGTGACCAGAGAAGCCTCTATCAGCTGTGTAAGTATAAGTTCACATACATGGCCTTTGTTTGTTGACTGAGTTCTTTGAGTGATATATTTGCTCCTTTAACAAAGTGCTAAACTATCATTGACCCATGGATGTAAGGATGACCTACACGATTTTTCCTTGGCAAGTCTGGAAATGGGTATAAAATATCCCCAAAAATGGTTAACCAGTGGAAAAGTCATTTTTACTTTACATTGACAACAAATTGAGAGGACCAGTTGCTAGAGTTTTGAGAATTAAATGTTGTTCCATTCCTGCCGATATAGGATTTTAGTTGCTCAACAGTATAGGGTATTCTTAATGATGTTTGTCATTAATTAATAACTAATTTGACAGGTCTGGACTGCAGACAGGCCATTTTAGCACCTGGACTCTTACTATATGGAGAAATACTTTTTAAACATGCAGAATTCATTTGGGCATTGTTTTCCTGAAATATTCAATGTCTATCCATTACCTGGATGGCAGTATATGTTGCTAAAAACCTGTATACATCATTCAGAATTGATTGTGCCGATGCCCATGCTTTTATTTTTTAAAAATATATTTTAAATGTAACACCACTTGATCCATAGTGAAACGTTGTTTCGTCTCACTATATACAGTGTATATTACCAGCCAAAATCTACCAGCCACTCAATAATATATGGTTGAAATGACAATAAAACCCACTTGAATTGACTTGACTAATGCACCTCCACACAGTCATAGATGTTGGGTTTCGAACTGAGCACTAAAACAAGTTGGATAGGTCCTTTCCTCTTTAAGCCAGATGAGTCCATGATTTCCAAAAAGAATTGCACATTTTGATTGGTCTAACCACAGGACCTTCTTCCACTTCACCTCAGTCCATTTTAAACAAGCTCAGGCCTCGGGGTATTTTTGTATCACGTCAATTTTGGCTGTTGCATGATAAAATCTACAGCATTTCTGAATTGAGTATCAAACTATGCTCATAGACAATGGTTATCAGAAGTTTTCCTGAGCCCATATAATGATTTTCTTTACAGAAACAGGTCTGGTTTTAATGCAGTGCCATTTGAGGTCCACAGGACCATAGCAATCAATATTGTTTTTCAGCTCTATCCCTTGTTTGCAAATGTTTATCTGGATTCTCTGAATATTTGAATGATATTATGTACTGTAGATGATTAACTCACCAAATACTTTATAACTTCATGTAAAGAAGCATTAAAATGACTGTTTCATCATTTGTCCGTACAGGTTTACACAGAGTGATGAATACCCCTACATCTTTACTTCTAAGAGACTGTCTCTCTGGGATGCTCTTTTTCATACCCAATCATGTTGCCAGTTACCCTAATTAGTTCCTCCTTTTGTTTTCTTTATCATTACACAACTTGTCCAGCATTTTGTTTTTTTGAAATGTGTTGCTGGTATCAAATTCAAACGAACATATATTTTCCATGAAATAGTAAAATTAGTCATTTTCAACATTTGAACTAAATATGCGTTTACAACAGGGATGGAAATTGAATATTTTTTCTACCTGCCACTGTGGCTGGTGGATTCCAAAATCTACCAGCCACTCAACTTTTTTACCAGCCACTAGAGAAACGGCATGAAAATGTGATGTGATATGATTATAGTAGGCTACCCAAAATGGTCATGGTAATCGGCATTATTGCGATACGACTAAAATGTTCTGAGTTTTCTCAGACCTTCCAGCTGTCCTCCAAGCACAGTAGCAACAAAACTAAAGGTCAACAGAACCACATTCATATGCCTTAGTGTCTTGTCATAAAAGTGGTGTGGCTTCTTTAAGACTCTGATTTAAATATTTACAGGTATCAAGGCTATAACATTTAGCATTTATTTTTTATTTGGCCTGTTATGAAATCATGCACTGAACAATTTAAAGGAGAATTCCGGTGTGATATTGACCTAAAGTGTATTGAAACATGATACCGAGTGTGAACGTATGTCTCATAGCCCATCTCGGCTTGTCCCCTGCACTCCAAAATCTGGCGCTCAGATCAGATTCCAAAAATAATTCAGTGGAAATGCATGGATTCCAGTTTCTTCCAGTAGCAGCAACTGGAATCCATGCATTTCCACTGAATTATTTTTGGAATCTGATCCCTTATCATAGCTGTTCATTCTTACTCGTTGCTCGACTTATCGTGACTAAATTCAAGATGGCTGCACTATCCACTATTGAAAAAGCTGTTGGTAGCATCGGCTAACTAGCGCCAGATTTTGGAGTGCAGGGGACAAGCCGAGATGGGCTATGAGACATACGTTCACACTCGGTATCATGTTTCAATACACTTTAGGTCAATATCACACCGGAATTCTCCTTTAAGCACAGCTCAGCTTTAAGAAACTTAATATACATGCTTAACATTTTGTGAAACTACATTGGAAAAACTCTGGTTTTACAGTTATCTAGGCGATATTATTAACAATTATTTTGTATTTGGCCATATCATGTATGACAAAAGCCCAAAGTTGGAGACCGTGTAGACATTTGCTTCAATTTCAAAACCGGATTACTCTGGAACGGCTAATTGTATAAGGGAATGCTTTACACCTTTGTGTTCGGTAAGTTCTGCTGTTCATTCTGATATACGGTTTGTAATTTTTTGAATGAAAAGTTTGTGAGATATTCCACCACGACGAATGCCACCGTCCACCGTCTATCTTTCTTATAGGTCTAAATAGCAGCGTGTCGCAGGCCGGATTAAAATAGATATAGCCTACGGGCCAATTCAAAAGAGAACTATTTATGTATTAGCCTGTGAAGATACAATGCAGATCCACAGATCTCACTAGATTTATGTTAATGCAGTCATCCTGATATAAACTAACAGTGGCACATGAAAGCATAGTGACAGTTTCTTAATGGTAGTGAAGTGAAAGTGAAGCGCTGCACCAGTGCCTATAGGCTATGCTGCAGGTGGCGTCTCACTAGGAGTTGGTGTAGAACTTCAAATCAGCACAATTTACCCTTATAGGCTGGTAACGTTACATGATCCCTAAAGACACTTTCTTATTTTTAACCGTAAGTTTAAAAGTTAACACTTTTCCCAGTGAAGATGATGTCATTGTGATCTCATGAGGGAATAACTGATTGGAAACTGGGAGAGGTTTGCTAACAAGAGTTGTCCAGTTGTGGGCTTGTCGTTACTTGTTGATGGTTAATAACCATATGGTCATATTTTTGTAACAAGTCCACTTCAGTCAGTGTTCACTTCTGCCGTTTTGGCCAGCTAACATTAGCCGCTAGTAAAAAACAGACTGGAAACAATAGACAGTGCTGACACTAAGCTAATAAACCATAGGCAGACAAGCTTAGCGAAAATACAAAATCATATTGTTTACTATTGCAGCTTGTATTAATTACCCAAAAATCCCAGTTAATTCCCAAAACTTCCTAGGTATGCAACTTGGAATATTCCCAAAATTCCCCAGTTTAACTTCCCATGGAAATTTAACGGAAATGTTCCGCCCCTTTGCAACCCTACTAATGAATAGAACAACATGGAAACCCAAGCAAAATTATTTAGACCAGGGGTCTCAAACTCCCGGACCGCGGGCCAATTCCGGCCCGCGACCTAATGTCAATATAATGATGTAATTCGGCCTTTGAGGGTATTTTTAATTGCAACAAACAACAACACTGATTAAAATAGACAATAGATCCAAGTACGGTGACATCCCATTTGTACTCTGCTCCACTAGTTGCTAGACATCCAGAGCTTCGATTAAAGCCCAAATTCGCTGCACAAAGTTTTCAGGAAATACTTGTAGGCCTATTACACGCGAGAAACACAAAGACGTGCATTTGTTTGTAATGGCGCGGCAGCGATGCAGGCCATAATTTTGCACAAACTGAAGCAGAAATTGGCCTACACCAAATGTTGAAAAAACATTCACGTGTGATGAAGTCTCGGGTAGGCTATGTTATTCACCTATTCTGATTCTGAAGGAGAATATCTGCCTTTTGGAGATTATGATCGATCGTCTATTGACAGTGATAGTCACGGTGTGTCTGTGAATGGAGGTGCATCTTTGCCTGTATACAACGGTGTCCACTAAGCATACCATGCTTATTTCGACCCTCTGCCCAACATAGCTGGAGGTGGCAGTGGCAATCGTGATGATAGTGTCCGTAATGGACGTAGTATAGACAGCAGGGGTGGTACAAATAGGGCTCTGAAGAACTACAAAGTCACCCACGTTAGGAACAGATTTGACCAGGCTACTTTATTGTAGGCCTATAATAATGGTTTGTTGTTATAGGCTAGTACCGGTAATAGTTTACTATTGTTGGTATACATCTTAGGCCTACTGTTTTCCTGTTAGCTAATTTGTTATGTGGGTAATATGACAAAAAAGAAAGTAAACCTGCTCAAATATGTTCAACATCCAGTATTTACTGAAGGGTGCATAATTTGAAGTGCTAGCCATCCAGTGGCAAATTAGATGGGTACATTTACCCCCTTCATACACTTTTGATTATACTCAGATTTTTAAATTTACAGTAGGACTTTATCTCTGACCACTTTCAAGCCTTTTGTGATGTCAAAATCCTATGGTGTTGTTTTCTTAACCCTGGCGCCTAAAGTTTGCCAGGTTTAAATAAGTGGAAAATATTTTTATTTGGTGTGAAACACACACATAGGCCTACCTGTTTTTATGCTTTTTGTTTGTTTTTATAATTTGTATTAATATTTTATCATTTTATTTTATCATTTTATTTATAAGGTAAGTTTACTAAAAAGAAAAAAAAAAACTTGCACTTTCTGTTTGCAGTTTGTGTAGTATTTGAAAAAAAAAAACCCCATTGCATTTTCAGAAATAGGTGTATTATTCTTTAACACTGATGTGGCCCTCCAATCAGATGACGTTGGCAGAAGTGGCCCCCAGCTCATTTGAGTTTGAGACCCCTGATTTAGACAGTAAAACATTTGACACTGCTTTGTTTTGCTGCAAAAGTAAAACTAATTTTACTTGACTACATTAGCCATTTTAATACAGTATACTTAGCTTTTCGAGATTTCTATTTGGTATGAAATGAATGAACAGGTAGAGGATCACTTTCATCATCTTAATCTGAGCTTCCATATCTCCGTGTCCCTGTCAGGTCCCTCTGAATTGCTGGGCCATCTTCTACCCGCGGCGGGCTGCTGATCAGGTCGAGGAGCTGGTGAGCACCTTTGGGAAGGTGGCGGCGCCTATGGGCCTCAGGCTGAACCGACCCACGCGCGTGGAGCTCAGGGACGACCGTACTGAGACCTACATCAAAAGCATCCACTCCCAGCTTACCAGTGATGTGAGTCCAGAGCACTATCTGTACATGTGTTGGCTTGAAACTCACCCAGAACTCAAACTCGGGAGAGTGTGACTTTTTTTACCCTACACTGTCACTAATTTTATGATCACATTTTATCTTTTTATCTAGCCTAATTTACAGTTGGTGATTTGCATTATAACGGGCAACAAAGATGACCTCTACAATGCCATCAAGAAACTGTGCTGTGTCCAGAGCCCAGTACCTTCACAGGTGTGGTAGTTATATGGAAACGTAATTTGCACCAGACACCAGACACTGAAATTATATTAATTTACTCTCTGTGGTCTTTCATTGATCCACTAAACTGAATTTAGGATTTATAATGTAGCCACTAACCATGTCGATAGAAGTTAACTATAATATTGAAATTCGGTAGATGAATAGTTATTGTTGCTGATATTGATCACAGCAACACAAACTTAGTTGTGTAGATTTATTGAATTAAACCTTTTGAACTCAGTAGGGTGCTTTACCCTGGGACCTTATCAATGTTACCACGCTGCTGAAATAGACTGAAAGGCAGCATCTTTTCTGACCCCTTTGAAAGTGAATGTGTATTGACATTGTTTGGCACTTCAAATAGACTTGTCCTCTAGAAATGAAAAAGACAAGAAAACATCACTAGACTCTTTATTCAGTAGCTCAGCTCATCCCCAGATTATAATCTAAGAGAAAATTGAGATATGGAAGCACAAGACAGGTTATTAATATTAATATGACACAAACCTGCAATAATGTATTCTGTAAGAAACCATGTATTCTTACATTTTCAGAATGATTTATTCCTTGCAAATGCACACTTTGACACAGTTTGCTCCCATACATTCAGTTTTAACATTCCTTGTATGTAATACACTTAATGACATCTAATATAACTGAAGTGACAATAGTAACTGCATACTGTTCCTGTATTTGTAATAGGCCATCAATGCACGGACCATCTCCCAGCCTCAAAAGCTGAGGAGTGTCGCTCAGAAAATCCTGCTTCAGATGAACTGTAAACTAGGAGGAGAGCTTTGGTCAGTGAATATCCCATTGGTAAGCATGTTATTCTTTAACAAACTCTTAAAAACAAATTGAAACAAACAGAAACAAACCAACAACAACAGAAAAAAATAACAAAACAAACTTCATCCACAGAATAATCTGCGTGATGCTGGCCCCCCATATTATCCAAAAATTATTTACAATACAATGTAAAGTTTTGTTTTCGAGCTGGTTTGCTAAGGAGGCAAGTGTAGTTAACAATAACAATAGCTATTGCCCCCCTCGTGGCTCGAGAAAAACGCACAGCACTTGTTGAAATTAAAATTAAAAGTATGATTAAGTTGGAATATGAATGCAAGTGTAAATCATCCCGTAGCTTGCTTAGAAGAGCCACAAGCTTGCTCTCGTGTTTTAGGCAAGCGCCCAGCACTACCGAGACAGCTGCTGCCCTGGTGGCGTCCATGTTCTTTCCCACAAAGACAAACTGGAACGTATTGGAACCGGGTTTCGGTGCCCAACCCTATGAGTGATGTTACTGGCGCAGGGCTCTACACTAACATTTTTTTCCAGGAGCACTTGTGCGCCCAAGTTAAAAAATTTAGGAGCACAGACAAAAATTTGGGAGCACAGTCTGTACTTAACTTACACATAATCTAACATTACACTGCAGCTAACAGTTAAACATGCCAGTGCACCAATTGCGAATATTAAGAATGACTGACAACATTTAGGCTACAGGAAACAGGATTTTAAAGATCAGTGCCTATTTTATTTTCAGTATGTTCTATTTTCCTACATTTTGTTAATGTAAAATAATATAATACATTGCCATATTTGCATTTAGCCTGTATATCAAGTATCCTGCCAAATGTAGGCTAATTTATTTATTTGTGAATCCACCTGTAGCTAATCCAAATATGCCCATGGTGACCTATCTGACTGCATACTGCCTAATACTACTACTAAAACAGTCCATTTTCTCTTCCACAAAACCCAACATAGTCTAATCAAGGATATATATATATATTTTTAATACTTTTATACTTATTTTTTTATTTGAAATATCTGCATTGATGGGGGCAGTAGCCAAACATTAGGCCTACTTTCGTTTTGCACTTAAGATTGTATTCGGTGTAAACAAACAAGCATGCGTGGAAGCCTGGAGTTGTCAGTAGCGTTCTACCTTTGAATAAAATGGGAGTATTACGGGAAGCTACTTTTGTGCCTGTTCGCTACAGCTATATTTTGCATATTGCAGCCAATACGTCAACTGGGCTAAAAGGCATGTTAGGTTACCTTTCCTTCTCTCACTGCATTCTCAGAATCTCATCCTGTTCCTCCTATATCCGATGAATTCGGTGGATAGAAGAACTAATTTCTTCAATCTTTTCATCTTGGCTGGCTAGTCTAACATTCCGCTTTTTCTGCACGTGCATGGATTTCATAGAAGCGACTACTACTATCGAGTCCCAACGCGAAACTGCTAACGTTGATGGGAGGTGTAGTTTTATGCTGCATTCGCGACGTGATTCTATGCACCAGTACTGTTTCTCGATGTTGCGGTGTATTTTGTAGACAAACATTGACATGGTTAGAAGTCATTCGCACCAGTGCGCCTAGATATTTTTTTGCACTCGCACGTCATCATTTTTACTCGCATGTGCGAGTGAAATGGGCGCACTGTAGAGCCCTGTGGCCAGAAAATGTCAAGTTTAATTACTTAAGTTAAAACCCTTAACAGCATGAAGGATGATTTGTACGTCACAAACCGGCACAAACGTAGCACAAATGAATAGCAGTGTTTTTAATAATTTTTAGATGACATGGGGGGGCTCAGCTTCACACAAGTCATAGAATAAGAGAAGATGACAAAATTGAGCACCAATATAGATTTGAGATGTAGATAAATTTACATAAATGAACATAACTGCACAGAAGGTTTTTTTTAAGTATCAACATATAAACATGTTTTTGATTCTACCATTATTATTACACACTCGTTTTCTAGAAACAACTGATGGTTATAGGGGTCGATGTTCATCATGACACCAGCAAGAAGTGCCGCTCTGTCATGGGATTTGTAGCCAGTCTGAACAGGTATGAAAAAAAAATAATTCTTATGGACCTGTTGGTCAGTCTCGTGGCAAAATAATCTTTTCTTCTATCTGGCTCTGGATGATCTCTTTCCAGCACGCTGACCAGATGGTATTCCAGGGTGTTTTTCCAAATGCCTAATGAGGAGATCATCGTTGGGTTCAGGGCATGCCTGCTGGGAGCCCTGCAAAAATATCATGAGGCGAGTGTTTACATTCAACAAGGGCTACCACGGTAATCCCTTTGATCTGTAATCATTTAACATTGAATGCCTTCTTTCTCCTTGTTGGGGGGGGTTAATTAAATGCCTTCTTTCTCCTTGTTGGGGGGTGGGGTTTTGAAATTCTCTTGTGTTTAGAGTAATGTCCTGTTTTTTTTCCCCCTCTTCTCAACAGCTGAACCGCAGCTTCCCAGAAAAGATTGTGATCTATCGGGATGGTGTCTCTGAGGGTCAGCTCAAAACGGTTGAGCACTATGAAATCCCACAGATTCTCAAGTGCTTTGAGACGTACCAAAACTATGAGCCCAAGCTGGTCTTCATCGTGGTCCAGAAGCGGGTCAGCACCACCATGTACTCATTCTCAGGGGACCGGATTGGGGCACCTCCCCCTGGTACAGTCCTGGATCACACAGTCACCAGCAGAGACTTGTGAGTCTTTTTGACCTGATGACATGGTATTGCAGAAAAATATCTATTCATCTATTCAAGTATTGGCACCCCTTGAAATGTTGGTTTTTAAGCAAATACACTTTTGGAGGGTTTTTTTTTTTGTTGAGAAAACAAACAAACCAGGACCATTTCAGTAGCTCAACACAACTGAAACAACAATTGGTTTCCCCAAATTCAACACAAAATATCACCTAAATGCTGTGGGAAGTGAATACTGTCAAACTGACACGGTCAAAAGTCTTTGCACCCTTTTCATTGTTAAAATCCAGTGCTAAGGTTATGGGTAGTCAGACGTCAGCTGTGGTAGCATTCCTGAGAAATATCAGTCCATTTCTAAAGAACAATAGACTCGAGTTCTATTGGTTTCTATGGACAGTGTGATGTTTTCTCCAAGGATTTCAAAATATTTAAATAAATCGATAACAAATATGTGACCCTGCAAGGCGAAACCAGTTGTTTTGCGCACGGTGCTATTTTGAGATCCACGATAAACAAACATACAGGTTAAAATGTTGAATTTCACGTTTTTGCATAATTCGACAGTATACAGTCTACACTTTCATATTGTGAACAAATTTCATGGATAAACATACATTTTGACTGTTAAACCTTTACTTTATTTAGGTGAAGATTCAACACATTAGCAGTGATTCCCTTTGTCCACGCCGCTATAAGGTTTTTTACGGTAGGGTACGGTAGAGCTAATTTACTCATTAGGCTACTCATTACTCTTTACTCAATGTGTCAGCTCTATATCGTTCTTGGCAGATGTAACCGAATATGAATGTGAAAGACTTGCCTTTTCAGGGCACGAACGGTCAAAAGCACAAACTTTTAGAAATATCCTGGCGTCATTTTAGGGACCAGGAGAAGTTTTCCATTGAAGTAGGCTAGCGCATTTTAAGAGTAGGCTAGGCTATACACAATCTGTGTACACAGAACTTCCTCTCCCCTTACTTCCCCCGAAATACATTAATTATATTAGGGCTGCAGCTATCGATTCTTTTTGTAATCGATTAATCTAGCACTTTATCGATCGATTAATCGGATAACATTTTTTTTTTTTGTATTTTTAAACAACCAAAACAAATAATGCATAACGAAAATGACATTGCTGTAAAATGATCAAGCAATTGGCACAGAGGTATTTGTTCTAACTCCAACATTTGGCTCCAAAACTAAGCCCATTTATTGCAATTTACCCATTTAGTGTTTATAAGTGCCAGTGCCAACAATTAAATAATGTTCAAAATACTCTCTCTGTAAAATTGCAACCTCTTGTGCATGACTTAGCTGGGCGAACAAAGCTGTCCATACTATGTTGTGAAGTGCTGGGAGGGAGAAGAGGGAACGCAATGTAATGTATTAATATGCACAACAAGTTTCATGCTGTAATCTAGACCTGACATCAAAGTAAATATCTGTTTTATGTAGATTTCTACACCTGCAGCATTTGCCATTAGGCTACTAACAAATAATTTTACCATTACTAAAAAAATAGCCTACCATTAGGCTACTAACAAATAATTTTACCATTAGGCTACTAAAAAATATTTTTTGGGGTGAGCCTATTTGCTGTGGTAACCTAGCAACCTGTGTGTGTGTGTGCACGCGTGCGGTGCGTTAGAGAAGATGAGGGTGCATGCATGTGTATAAGAGGGGGTTCTTTTTAGGCATAACCTACTGTCTTGCAATTGAACGTGAATAAGTTTACTACTTAAAAACATCAAAGCTAAACATTATTTCACGACATCGCTACAAATACAGTATGTGATTTAAAATCAGCCAACATCAATGTAGGCTATAGGCTACATAGATAGATAGCCTACTTTATTGACGTTTAGTGAAACAGCATGGAGTGGATGTTTTCGGTTCAGATGCTTGTTCTTTTCCTTTTTGAGTAATGATCCCAAAACTTTACTTGAAAACTTTATAGACATTCTCTGCCATTTATGGACATCTTGACTCCGCAATTGCGCCAGCTAAATTCAGAATGTATCACGATTCACGCGCTAATGGTGTGCTTCCTGAACAACTGTCCGTGTGGAACAATCAGATCCCTGCGCGTATAGTACGTGTCATAGGAATTTAACGAGGCTTCGAGGCAGGGTTTTTGCCTCGAGTAATTTTTGTAATCGTGTTATTCGAGTAACTCCATGAATCGTTTCAGCCCTAAATTATATTCTATAGTGACACCTTATGACCATCCCAGATATTAACTAGGGGGCAGAAAAAGACTCATGGCACGGTTGAAACTATGGTTGAAACTGCATAGTCAGTCATCCGCTTCAAAGTCATGCTACCGTAAGGCTAATCATAGCTGTGCCCTCACACTATCGCACGTGACAATTTACTTAAAAAGGTGATTTTCTCTCCTTCTGGCGTATCGTGACAGGAGAACCATGCCAACTTTGGATGCGGTTATCTTAGCGATACTTTTTGCAATACCCTCGATATACATATCGTTGGAAATAGTACAATAACTTAAATTTGTAAATTTTACCAAAACGACTGGTTTCGCCTTGCAGGGTCACATATAACAATGAAAAGTGTGAAAACTGTCAGTGACTGCACATGAGTGCTGGTTTTGAATCACATTTGCACCACTGATAAAGCCAACAACCATTTAGAACACTTTATCGACTGTATGGATCTTTGACAAATGGTAGTGATCTTTCAAATGAGCAGTTTTTTTTGTTAATGGCCATATTGGTCTACCACAAAGCCAAGTAGTTCATGTTGTAAGGTGTGTAACACTTTTTTACAGGCTTATAAGCCACTTGAGATATATGTATTAGGGGTGTAACGGTACACAGAAGTCACGGTTCGGTTCATACCTCGGTTCGGACATCACGGTTCGGTACGAGTTCGGTACAATGGAGGGACATTGTACATGTCTCAGGCTGTACCACCTAGTGTCATACAGTCTCTTCCCTGAGCTATCTGCAGCAGCCTGAAGTGTGTAAGATGTAGGCTAAACAGTACAATAAGTACCCAGACTCCATCTGTAACTTGTAAACAAAATAAGACAATCAGCTATAAAACTGAAAATAGGCCTACAGCATCTCTTATTTCTGAAAGTGCAAATTACATAAAAAAATTATTTTTAAAAATCCACTTAAGCAAGACCTTCAACATCTGTGTTTAGTTGTATATGGAAGGGTCTACAATTTGCCTCAATATTTTTTTATTGTGTGTAAAGTAATAATCTAGCCTACTAACTGAAAATATCACACTATTTTGCCTTTTAAAAAAAAAACGAAATTGCTCCTTTCATTTCATAAACCGACTACAACTAGAAGTCACGTGACTTTGCCCTTCGACGTTAACTCACCGTAGCATGGTTTGTTTATTAGAAGCTAGCCTGGTTAGCGTTGTCACTTTATTTTACTGTCTATGCACTTAACACTGCAGCTCCTCATGTGAGAAGTTACAAGTTACCCCAACATAAAGGTAATTACCACGCGATTTACATAGCTTTCTGTCAATACGAAATCATTTAATTTAAGCCATAGGTTTTGGCCCTATTTGTATCCAAAGGCTGCTGAAGCGCAGGGGAAGTTTTTTCCCCTCGTTTCAGTGATTGGTAGCCTACATCATCTGGGTGATGGCTTCGAATATGTGTAGCATTTTTTCCACTCACATACCCAACAACTGCTGAACAACGCCGACACACAGTTTCATCTCATCCACCACTCTTTCGTCTGTACTAACGTTACTGTAACTGAAGTTCTCAAACTTGCGATCTTAAAGAGACCAGCGGATCCTCTAACTCTTGTGGGTCTGACTGACGGACTCGACCGACGACCTGACAAAAAAAAACATAGGCGCAAATCAGAGCTTCAGAGCTAAGGCGAGGCTACAGATTAGCGTTAGGTGTCGCTAAAGAACTCCCGTAACTCTCGCTACTTAACAGTAATTGATTAATCCGCACAGGAGTTTTATGTATTTTTATACCGTGTATTCTCCGTGTAAATTCATGCACCGAACCGTGACGCCCGTACCGTTTCGGTTCAATACGAATACATGAACCGTTACACCCCTAATATGTATATATATCAAATTATTTATACCAACTTCAGACGTCCAATAGCTGTTCTGTCTTTTATGGATGCTAATGAATGAGTAAGAATTAACTAGGGATTGGAGTGGGATTGCCTACATTAACATTGTAAAGAAACTCACTGAAATATGCATTGCAGTTGACAAAAATGTTTTTTTTAAACCTTGTTGGGGGATTTTGCAGCCCCAAGCACTGTTGCCTAATGACTGTAGTCTTGGTAGCTGCAATGCTAATGCCTCCTCAATAAACACCACTGGTGCACATGATGACTCACAAACATAAGTTTCAAGCAAGTTCCAAGAAGCCACTTTCAACATTAACAGCCCCGCTTCACCATTCACTGTTGACTGAGGTGACTGCCTTGCAGGCTGCTATCACAAGTCTGGAGGTGTATGGAATTATGAAGTCTGAATTTTTTTAGTCATACTAAGACGTACATGGAAAAGTCAACATCCCAACAAAAACAATGCACACTTTACAAAACTACAAAAGTGGAGGGCTTGTAATAATCCATTTGAAAAGTCGGAGAAATGTCTGGAATTTTTATTTGGGAAAAGGCGGCAAGCACCCTGCCTTGCTCCTTGGGGGGCAAATTCTCCCATGTGCGAAAGTAAAAAAAAGGTATGTAACTAGGTGCTTTTCACCCTACGCGGATTCTGCTCTTAACTTAAGTTTTCCCCCCCCCCCATTTACTGTTCGCTGTCAAATTTGACCGGACCGTTTTAAGCGGGGAGCTTATGGGAGCTTCTTGTGTGAGCAACCCTTACGGACATTCTGCCATTGACTTGCGCACATTTTCTGCTAAGCACTTCTGAGGGCTGTATTAAGGCACCATGAAACACCATGGCTGCATTCCAAAGCTCTATTTGCATACGGCCTCTCTCCTCAGTCCTCCAGCTCGTACCCCGGAAATCGTTCAAAGTCATCTCATTTATTTAATTGCAACCAGAAGAGGTGAGAACGAGGAGAGAGGCAGGGATTAAAGTATTCCGGCACCGTGCCGGATTTCCGGTGTTTAGCATTTGGCTGCAGAAAAAAAAACATCTTATATTTTAAAAAAGACTTTCGATATCATCCCCATCGCTTTCGAGTGTATGCGTTCGTCTGCCAATGATATGAAAGGAGCACAACTCTCCCGCTCTCAAACTAACATATTAGCCAATCAGAAGTAGAATGGGGCGGGGAAAATATGCTTCAATCTGGGGAAAATAAATCTGGGGAAAATGTGCTTCAATCTGGGGAAAATAAATCTGGGGAAAATATGCTTCAATCGATGTCGATTGTCGCTATCGATGTTTTCACTATCGTTCCTCTGCGTAGATGCCCGGGTAGAGAGACGTCGCATCGAAGGAGAGCAAGATGAGTAGATTCATGAATCCTGGGGAAGATGCCCTCCTAGTTGATAAAGCGTTAAAAAATAAATGGAGCTGGGCATGGATAGAAGAGATAGGGAAGGAGAGTAAGCCTTTTAGTAGCTGGTGTAAAAAGTTGAGAGAACCGGGTGCTTGGTTCTGCACTCTGTGTTCGAGAAAGCTAGTATAGGCCTATGTAACTACCGGCAAAAAAGTGCTTCACGACATGACCCCGCTCACGCTCTCCCACACACAACGCGTTTACCAGGAGCAACAACCACAGCTGATGTACCGACATCAATAACTGACCATGTGTGTGATTTGAAAATACGCGTGTGCGCATTCATCGCTGTCTTTCAAGCTTGCACAACCCCTGGTGAATTTATGCAAAAACAAAATAGCTGAAGACAAAATTGCTTTGACTAAACCAGGGGTGTCCAAACTATGGCCCGCGGGCTAACTGCGGCCTGCCACGCACTTTAATCTGACCCGCCGAGCATTTATTAGTTTATCAGAGATCCGCCCCGCCACGCACTTTAATCCGGCCCGCCGAGCATTTAATTAGGTTATCTTAGGCCGCTCGCTATTTTTTTTCAGCGATAGACGACGTTGTGAGTAACTAGGCTACTGCAAACTGCTTTACACTCTTCTTAGAGAGCGATGTCAATGTCAAAACAGCTTGTTACATCGAGATATATAGTATCTCCTTTGCAGCAGATCTAACTAGTTATGCTACTCCATTTAATTGGGAATGCATTTGAGCGTGCATGCACGAGAGGGAGAGAGCGCGGCAGGTTCCAGCTGGCTTGTCATTGTTGATAATTGATATCTACTTTTTAAATAAGAAACTTTTAAAAGGAAATCGCGATGGCAACAGTAGTTCCCACTACTGACCACTTATAAACTGTGAGAGGGCACGAGCCATAGGCACAGCACTAGCCATAGGCTATTGACTGGAGCTGGCAAAAGAGTCTTAAAGTGACAGTGCACCATTTATAAATGAATTAAACAACATCAAATGAACAGTATTTCTTAAGTAATTAATTTTCTACAACAAAATTACTTTGTCATTTAAATGATATAATATGTGTATATATATATATACTTAAAAATATATATACACACATTATTTTTTGTTGTGTGTCCCGTCGGCCAATTTTCAAAACCCAATGTGGCCCTTGAGTCAAAGTTTGGACACCCCTGGACTAAACTGTCAATATCTAATCAGCATGCCAGCTATTTGAACACACACGGCATAACACCAGAGTTTAAAAGACGTATTTCGAAAAAGCTAAAAAAACTGCATGTTTTCCTTAAATGTCGATGAAGCCACCAACACGAACATGGACAAAGTCCTCAATGTCCTCGTTCGTTTTTTTGATGAAGATGAGAATTCAGTAAAAACGTAACACCTGGCGAGCAGGAAAATGAATATAGCCAATGCCTCAGCACTTATGCTAGAATTAAAATATGTCCTGCAGTCCTATGGTTTGGGGCTGCCACAGGATGACCCACCACCCACTAGGGATGTAACGGTATGAAAATTTAACCTCACGGTTATAGTGACCAAAATTATCGCGGTTTTCGGTATTATCACAGTATTTCTAAAAGTGTGTTCAATATGTTCAGAAAGCACTGATAGGCCTACACAAGCTGAAATAGTTTAAAAAAGTGCCCCATTCACTTTTTTCTTCATGTTTAATTGGCTATGTGCTTATAGGTTAACTTACCCTACCATAACTTGGAGTTTGCTATTTCTGTTATTTAGATCCAATGAGTGAGACCAAAGTAAGCGTTTGAAATAAAACTTTAGGCTACTGTATTCTCCTGATAACATGAGTGGAATGGATTTAATGTGGACGTGAACATAAAAAGATGCAGAGTGGCTAAATAATACAGTGCACATTTTGCAGTGAAAATGTTCCGCCTTTTAAAATCAGGTGTAGCCTAATCCGAATCGTAGTTAAAACCATCAATTAGACAACAGAATCAGTATGGTAACCAGTTTCATTGTACCAGGCCTACTGTATGTCAAAAGCAGGCTCAGATAAAGCTGGGAAGGATTAAACACACGGTTTCCATACTGCAGTAATTAACCGTGATAATTATGATATTTGAAAAGAAAACGGTAATTGTTATCGTCAACATTTTTATCGCGCTTTACCATTATACCGGTAATCGTTACATCCCTACCACCCACATAAAAAAAAGTTCAGTCTCAGGATTTTTTTAAAGTTTAATCCCTGGAGAGGCGAAAGGGCCGATAGAGGAAACACAAGAACATCCTATACTTAAGCGTTTCCAGTCGGAATTGTGCGTTCATTGGTCCAAGGTGAAAAGTTTCCTCCACGTCTAGTCTATCGACTTTCGGTTTCCAACAAGTTCGTAGGGATTTATAAGCGACAATAAATTAGTAGATGGTCAAAGAAAAGATCTTTTATATGCTGGAATTATCATAAACTACCATGCAATTTAAAAAAAAAAAAAGTTCATGCCTGCTTTGTTCACGCATTGTATAAAGAGTATTCATTCATGTCTCGAACTATCAAACATTACCTCATTATCAGAGTCAATAAGTTCAAGTTTATTTATAAAGCACATTATTATACAAAATGTCACTCGATGTGCTTAAAAGAAACAAAAAGAAAAAGAAAAGATTAACAGTAAAAATAATAGTAATTAATACAAAGTAGTACAAAATAGATCAAGGGGGAAATAAGACTGAATGAATAGGAGGTAAAATAGAAATAAATAAATAAATAAAAAATAAACCTAAAAACTAATCAATAAATGCAGAATGAAAGAGTTCAGTTTTTAGTTTCTTTTTAAAACACTTTAGTGTTGGGAAAAATCTAATATTTATTGGAAGCTGATTTCAGAAGAGTTCATGTTCATATAATATTTTTAGCCTTTGGTATAAGGTCATATTCCCTGTAATTTGAGTGTCTGTTTATTCTAGCCTAAGAGGTGATGCGCACATCATCAGTAATAAATGATGCATGAGTGAGCAGGACGTCTCATTTCTCATATCTGTCTCAACTTCATTCCTCCATCCTCCTATCATTCCTTACTTGTTTCCTTCACAAAATGAATTACAAGGGGTTAGGAAAACAGGAAGGAAGGAAGGGAGGATAGACAAAAAGACAAATGATCTGCAGCCCAGATTGCTTGATGCTGGCAGTAGGCCTAGTTCTAACAACATGGATGTTACATGTTCAAAAAACTTTACAAAACCACATTACAAAAAATCAGAACTGTTCATCAAGGTCTGCCAGTGTAAATGCAGCCAGAGTAGCTCACAAATCAATGCTGTTACAATACTTTGCCCACAATAACATCCTGATACAGCGATTCTACAATACTAAATATATTGCAAAAGATTGATTTTACAATACATCACAATATCTGTGTAAATTAAGAAGCTGGCAAAAAGCTTTTCCCACTGAATTGAAACAGTGTAAAAACTGCATAAAGTTTTAGGTTAGTGCCTCTTAAAATAAAATAAAAAATTGTCTGATAAATCCATTTCAGGGTTGGGTAGTAACGGATTACATGTAATCTGGATTACGTAATCAGATTACAAAAATCAAGTAACTATAATCAGCCCAGATTACAATAAAAAAAATTGTGTAATCAGATTACAGTTACATTGTTGGGGATTACCTGATTACATTTTATCATGCAAACAATGCAACTTTTTTATGATAGCCTAGCTATCTTTTAATTTGACAAGCTTCAGGCTTGCCGGTTCGATCCCCGACCAGTAGAAAAAATGTGGGCGGGGGAAGTGGTTGAACACTGCTCTCCCATGCCCACATCCACGGCTGAAGTGCCCTTGAGTATAGGCACCTAACCCCTCACTGATCCCAGAGCGCTGCTGTAGCAGACAGCTCACTGCTCCGGGTTGGTGTGTGCTTCACCTCACTGTGTGCTCTGTGTGCTTCACTAATTCACGGATTGGGAGACCAAATTTCCCTCACGGGATCAAAAAAGAGTACTTACTTACTAACTTATTTACTATTGGGGCAGGTCTCTCGGCACACTGCCTGATCTTTTCCTCCTAATCTTAATGTAGCCTCTTGTTTTAGTGTTACCGTTTACTTTGAGAAAGTCACCAGATCCCCCTGGTTGAAAAACATCCCAAAGGAATCATTTTCTCACCCCCACAATTGAAATGGATATGGTGTCATTCAATCTCAGGCCATGTCCCTGGGTCAAAAAAATCCAGCAAAAGCTAAATTCATTGTCCAGGTGTGCCCTTATAAAGGTTAAGCCGAGTTGTGCATGTTTGGAGAATAGTGATCCATGATCACATCCATGATGATTAAGTGATCAATTTTGGGATGGGGTGAAAATTTCAACCACCAAAACACCACCCCCAAAGTGGAGAATAGCTATAGAAATGTATTAGTTTGGGGTGTTTTTCAGACAGTGGGACCTGGTGACCTCAAAGTAACACTAAAACAAGGGGCTACATTAAGATTTTTGGAGGAAAAGATCAGTTAATTCACACAGGAATGCTTTACTCAGAGCAAAGAGATTTCTTAGATGTAATGAAATAAGAAAGAGAAAAATAGAATGAGAATTCTTTAATCAATTCAGTGGTGGTGTCTTACTTAACGGACATATTTATTGAAGTAATCTAAAAGTAATCCTAAAGTAATCAGATTACGTTACATGTTTTTGGTAATCCAACTGATTACGTTACTGATTACAAAAATTGGCATGTAATTTGTAGTCAGTAATGGATTACATTTCAAAGTAATCTGACCCAACCCTGGTCCATTTAGACTATGAATTGTAAAACATTATTTCAGTAAACATAACACTTGCCTCCAGTGTATCAATAAGGTATGGCAAACATAAGTTGTACGATATATATTTTGTCTCTCCCCTATTGCTCATAACCTCTTGCGCCCCCATTGCGCATTGCTATTGTGTTGACCTATATTCTGTTATGATACATAATGTATTCCTGCTGAAAAATGGGTATTAATTTTCTTTAATTGTTTCTAGGATGGATTTCTATCTGATGGCTCACAGCATTCGCCAAGGTTGTGGTCTTCCTACCCACTACATCTCACTGTACAACACAGCCAACCTCACTCCAGACCACTTGCAAAGGTATTCAATTCCCTGAATGTACAGATGGAGAAGCTGGATAACTTGTGTTGTTTTTCTTATAAAAGAATGTAGTGCGTATCACAAGGATCATTGAATAATTAAATTAGACCATTACATTACTTAGTACCATTATATTACTTTTTATTGATTGAATGTTTGATTGTTATTCATTATTATTTGATTATTGTTTATTATTGGGCTTCTTCACAGGCTGACCTTCAAGATGTGCCATTTGTACTGGAATTGGCCTGGCACCATTCGGGTGCCGGCACCATGCAAGTATGCCCACAAACTGGCATTTCTCACTGGTCAGTCCCTCCACTCTGAGCCTGCCATTAACCTGGCTGATAAGCTATTCTTCCTGTGAGCACTTGCGTATGTACCAATTATGAAGCTAATTGAAGTGTGGTTCGGTCGTTGTCAGTTAACGTAAAATGACGTGAGCACGGCAGGTGACGTGTTTTAAAAAAAATTATGGGGGGAAAAGAAGCTTGAACATAACTAATTAGGCCATGTGTCAAAACCAGAACTAATGATGGTCATAACCAAAGTATGCGAGAAAGTCAGTTTTAAGTTCAATCATAAGCAGTAATGTTTTTTTACTGACCTCTTAAGACCCTTAGTTTTTAGTTTAGTTTACTAGTTGTGTGTGGGTTTATCTGTTAAGTTGGCTGTTCAGGTCTAAATAAAAAATGTGTGGAAATTCTGTCTTTGTATTTTTCCCGTACTGACAAGTTGCATAATTTGAGGTTGTGCCACTAGATGGCAGCAACACAACGAGGAAGCTCTGGAGGAGGACCAAGCGTACAGTATGGGCATTTTGGGTTTTGGAGGAGGGAGGTTGAAATACCAGGTCATACCAATAATGTCATAGTTTGTGGTAGTAATGTGTGTTTCTGGTCAAGTTTTATTCAGTTCTTTAGAAGCATATATCTATCTATTAATCATACTTGATCATTTAAATATCAAAATGCATCCACAGGATGGGTTTGTATATGCCTGTCCTGGCCCTTACTTGAGGAGGTGAATTGTCTGAATGTACAAGTAGGGATTTCCGAAAAGGAACCCAAATCTTGTGGTTGCGGGGGGGAAAACGCCACCCCATTCTTCTGGTTCCTGTTATTATCCCCAATACCAGTTAGATGAGAACAAAAATTAAGGTTTTAATATTTTAAGGTCACTGAGCTCTTACCCTGTTTTGAGTTGAAGTATATTCCTACACTTCTGGATACGGCAGCCTGTCCGGAAGCGCAGACCTATCTATCTTTTGTAGAAAGGAAACTCTACAAAATGCTTGCTTTAACAAACCCGAAGTCTGCTCCACAAATTTAAACAAATCATTGATCATTATTTCCATTTTAACATAGACCCTCAAATTTGGTTGATATAATTTAAATACCATGTGAAGGAAGAAGGTTAAAACAAATTCACCTAATCTGGCCGCATTTCTTATAATTGCCATTCACTGTTGTGGGCCCGTCTGAAAGGGGGCGGAGCGGTACACGTTGCACGTCTGTAGCTTCTGAATGGATGGATCACGGAGCAACAAAATTGGTCTCATGCTCAATGAGCTGTCTGCTCAGTTCATTTGGGTATCTAGCTATAGACGTGGCGCATTGATAGAAAGAACGCGTTCACTGCTGTCTGTTTTTACTCATTCAGCTTCCAACTAAATCTGAGTCTACGAGACATGTACAGTGGGTAAGTACAGAACGTGGCTGGCTAGTCACGGTTGCAGACAAGATTTGCGTAGATGCTAGCTACATAACTACAACAACGCCACTCAGGTGGTAGCCGGTGTCTGATGTGGCATAGATAGCTTAACGATGTGTCTGACCAAGGTCCTTGCACATTCTGTGCAAACAGCAGTGGGTTGGCAGTCTGAAACTAATGTGATGCCATTTTTGAATATAACGTTATGGTTAGGTTAGCACTAGCTAGCTTAAAATGCCTAGGGTCTTAATAACTTTGAATTAGCCAACTCACGTTAGCATGGCAATGTTGTTGGGGGATTAGCAGCAGGTGACTTACATTGAAGTGATGGTCACTAATGTTAATATGTCGAAAACAATTGTTAGAATGTGCACAACAACATGAAATTACATCAGCTATCTATCGAAGAATCATCCTGTGCTAACAGTATCACTAGCATGCTGGATGGATGCTGTGACGTTGCGTGGGAGTCTGCTATCAAGCCTCATAAAAAGGGCAAACCTCCGTGTTGAAGCGGTGGTTTGTAATCAAGGATCTTGGCCATAACAATCCCTTGTCAAGTATCCATCGTTTGTGTCGTATGTTTATCTGGACTCTGTTGTCCATGGTATGAAACATGGGGAGGTGATAGAACTCTACACCCTCAACTATGGCTAAAACGATTTGCCGAGTGTTTTTGTTCCTCGTAGTAGCCAAGTCTCGAATATCTACAGTAACAATCACGACGACCCTTTACCATGTAATGTTATTGCTACATAACACGTAGGACACAAAGTATAATTAGAATGGCATGTAGAATTGGACGATATGTTGACGCATCTGAAATGTTGCTTTATGTGCTGTATTTACATTGTTACTTATTAGTTTGATTAGTACTAATTAGTTTGAAGAAAGGGCTTGGAGAGTTGCTCAACACAGGTAAGTAAATGTTGCATAGGGTTTGAAACTGAGTCTCACATCGGTAACTTTTGTGCAACACCACAGACTCTACAATGAAATGCTGATAACATTGAGAGTCGCTTTCTATCTCCCTGTTGGCTTTAAGCGTATGTTACGACCCCCTGAAGACTACTGGAGTTTTTCCCCTCTGAAATATTGCGCATGTCCTTTCCTTTCCGGTACCTTTGCATTCTCTCACAGCAGCCTTGCAAAGTTTAGCTCTCCCTCCACCTTTATCCCACAATGAAAACTGTGGAACACTTTGAAGGTTATTTGAAGCAGGGTGAGAATTGCTGCGTTGTTACTTTCCAGCACCTGCATATAGGTTTCGTCCTTATTGTGCTGATCGTGCCAGCAGATAGTTAGGAGAGCAAGCGTGCTTCCTGTTGGCAACTGCATCTTTGTTGTCAGCAAATTATGACCCCATCACTTAGTGCCAGCCTTACCATTCTGCCTGTCTTGGAAGTGTTCGGCCTTGTCAAAATGAAGTCTCTTCACTGAATGTTTTCCACCCCCCACAAGGTCTTCTTGTAAACTAAACCTTTGTAGTCTATGTGGTCAGTCACCGTCAATGTACAACCCCAAAACAGAAAAAGTTGGGACGTTGTGTAAAATGTGAATTAAAAACATATTGTAATAATCTGCAACTTTATTAAACTCATATTTAGTTGCAAAACGGACACAGACAACATATCAAATGTTGAAAATGACAAATTTGACTATTTCTTGGAAAAATATATGTTAATTTCGAATTTGATACCAGCAACATGTTTCAAAAAAAGATGGGACTGGGCTAACAAAATGCTGGAAAAGTTGTGTAATGATACATAAAACAAAAGGAGGAATATTTCACAACTAATTAAGGTAACTGGCAGTATAAGTATATGTATATAAGTATATATACTCTTTTGATCCCGTGAGGGAAATTTGGTCTCTACATTTATCCCAATCCGTGAATTAGTGAAACGCACACAGTGTACACACACACAGTGAGGTGAAGCACACACTAATCCCGGCGCAGTGAGCTGCCTGCATCAACAGCGGCGTTCGGGGAGCAGTGAGGGGTTAGGTGCCTTGCTCAAGGGCACTTCAGCCGTGCCTACTGGTCGGGGTTCGAACCGGCAACCCTCCGGTTACAGGTCCGAAGTGCTAACCAGTAGGCCGCGGCTGCCCCAGCAACACGATTGGGTATGAAAAAAGAGCATCCCAGAGAGGCCGGGTCTCTTAGAAGTAAAGATGTAGGGGTATTTATCACTCTGTGTAAACCTGTGTGCACAAATGATGAAACAATGTAATTTTAATGTTTCTTAAGATGCAATTGTGAAGTATTTGGGCAGTTCATCATCTACAGGACATAATATCATTAGAACATTCAGATAATCCAGATAAGTCTTTGCAAACAAGGGAAAGAGCTGAAAAACAAATTGGATGGCTGTGGTCTTTTGGACCTCAGATGCCACTGCATCAACATCAGACCTGTTTCCAGACCTGTCATTATTGGGGATCAGGTAAACCTCTGATAACCATTGGTTATGTGCACAGTTTGATACTCAATTCAAAAACTACAGCCAAAATTGTCAGTCAAAACAGCCAACATTGTATTGAGACATGATTCAGACAATACCACCATCTTATCTGGGCCTAAAATGGACTGAGGTAACATGGAAAAAAGTTCCTGTGTTTAGACCAATATTTCTCCATAGATGATGTGTCCAGGTGCTAAAATGACCTGTCTGCAGTCCAGATTTGTTAAATTAGGTGCATAATGGAATGAAAAACATGACTTAGAATACTCGTACTGTTGAGCAACTGAAATCCTATATCGGGAAGTAATGGGACAACCTTTCACTCTCAACTCTAGCAACTGGTCTCCTCAGTTCCTAAACATTTACAGAATTTTGCTTTAATTGAAGAGTTGAAGCGCACAGTGGTAAACATGCTCCCGTCCCACCTTTTTTTGAAACATGTTGCTGGCATCAAATTCAAAATTAACATACATTTTCCATGAAATAGTCCAAATTTTCATTGTCAACATTTGATATATTGTCTATGTCGTTTTTGCTGAGAAATATTGGTTTACGAGACTTGTATATTATCACATTCTGTTTTTATTTGCATTTTTACACAATGTCCCAACTTTTTCTGTTTTGGGGTTGTAGGTTTGCTCAATGTTAAACCTTGTTGTAGAGCTGACAAGTTAAGGAGAGACTGAACTTGTTTTTGTTACTACTTTCACTCAGTTCTTGAATCTGCTTGATCAGCAATAAAAAGTGATGATTGAGGGGAAACTTCCTAAGAGTCCTTTTTTCTCCTGCGTTTTCCTTGTCAGGAGGAGAGATTATACAAGTGATGGCGCTATTGATGGCATCATGATTCAATCACTGGCTCTTGTTTTCTCTCTCTGGATGTGGTGTTGACTCAGGGCCACAGTTGTTTGCCATTGGTTCTGATAAGTCTTTGTGGTCTACATTTGCACGCTGTGGGTTTTGGATGATGCTCCATTGATTCTGATTCTGTTGTGGCTTCACATTCTGTCATAAATCCACACACCTTATCGTTGGCAAATTACTTTATTATCTGGACTGTGATAAGCCTTATTGTATGTAGACTCGTCAGATTTTTCCAAATCATAGAGCAGCTGCTGTGTATCACTATAGCCCTCAAAATTGATTTCTCTAAGTTGGTATTGTCGAGACATTTAATGGCAATTTAAAAGGCATATCTGGAATCCATTATGTCTTCTACTGAATAGTGTCGACTAAAATGTTGTTTGTTTTGTTCTCCTTTTAAATCTCTCCCTCTCTCTTTGTTTGTCTGTCTGTCTGTGTAAGAGAGAGAGAGTGTAAGCGATAAGATGAGATGGACTCTTTAGTGTTTTGCAGAGATAGGAGTGAGTAGGGGCTGGCTATGCCACATGTCTGTGGGTTTGTTATGTGATTGTGAGGAGGAGCTGGAAGCTCTTCTCTGATGTTTGCACTCAATTTCTTTTTAATTGCACAACACCCACCACATTCCATAGTGCGTCTGTTAAAATGGTCTCCCATTATCAAGCTAGTTAAACCAGATTCTAGATTAAACCATATCATATTGTGTAAAATGTACAATCAGTCACTGACACACAAATATCCCACTCTTGTCTGCAAACGTAGAGTAAAACCTGTTTTGTATTTTGTTGTGTAGCTTATGTTTTAAATACACAGTGAAACACATTACTGAGGTTTCTGTGAATCGCATAACTGAGGTCAGGCAATTTTGCAATGCCACAACTGCATGCTGCATGGTTTGTTTATTGGGGTCATCACGCAGAGAAGCCCTCGCTCCCTGGACTTGACAGGATAGGGCTGCCATTCTGGCCCAGTCTTATCATTGACCAGATATAGCCATGGGCAGTAAGAGTCCATGCACGTACACAGCCTTGGACTGACCCTGCGTTTATCATTATTGGAGGCTGTGATCCTAGCCTGGTATTCATAAACAAAAAAGGCTAGAGTTTGCATTTACTTAGTTTATATATAATCCCACAGTGGGTAGTTATTCATACAGTCACACACATATATAATGGAAGATGCCTCATGAAAAATATCCACAGGGTTCAGTTTACCTTTAGCCTGAAGCTAGGTATCATAGGAGAACCTGGTTTTGAGCCAATGCTGTAAGTCTACTAACCTGCCCTGACAACTTAAAGGGACACCAGGCAACGTTTTCGTGTTAATTACTCATCTTCGTAAGTTGGTATTATGGTTAAATGACTCGTTACAGGGCAAATGAAGACTCTCTCGCCCGCCCCTACTGCCTGTAGGAAGAATATCCCGCTTGCAAGTTCAGTGTATCCTACCCGCCGACCGAAGCAGGCAGGCTAAAGAAACGCTAGAGATTGTTGCAAACGTGTGTACAAGGGCAGAGCCGGCGAAGAAGCAACGAAAAACCCTTGACAGAAGACGCAAAGAAAAGGAAAAGGGCTTCAGACCAAGCGAGGGGGAGTTTCGTAGAGAAAAAGCATCAGGCTTGCCTGGTGTCCCTTTAAACAGTGATGGCTTTCATATATTTAAGACAGTCAAATAATCACATACAAAAAGCATCTGATGCAATGCAGTGTTAGGATTGATGGATGGCTTTGTTGTTTTATGTGTTAATTTCACAGCTATATTTCAGTGTGCCTCTCTTTTTCTCCACAGATGACCAGGCTCTGAAGTGTTTGCTGTTCAACCCTCTTTTGTGTTCAAGTTCCCCATCCTGCCTTCCTCTCCAACGGCTCTTAAGCCCACCTGAGGAGTTCCGCTACAGGCCAGCTGAAGTTGGTTGGGGTGAGTGCCTCCTGAATGAATGGGATCCTTGAGTCTTTTAGTTTATTTTTCCAACACCCCTCCTTCATCTTATGCGTAAATGCACTCTGGTAATTTTCCTTTAACTCTAAATTTTCTTCCCCCACTCTGCTTGTGTGAAAGAGGGATTGTTTGTGTGTGTGTGCCTCTCTGTGTGGTGAACTCCTGAATATCACGTCTGCGTCAGCGAACGCTTTGTTTGAGTGAGTGAGGAGGGTAATTGATGAATAATTGCAGACTAACTTTGACAGTGTTCCTGTTTGACCACCCCCCCCCCCCCCCATCCCCCTCTTCCTCTCTTCTCCTCCCCCTCCCCACTCAGGCAGTGCTGTTGGGCGTCATGGTCCAGAGGCCTGGAGATGGCGGCTCCCAGCTGACAATGACCCGGGCTCTGCTGGCCATTTTGTTTGTGCTGCTCGCGTCCAGCGGCAAGCCCGTGGCAGGCGATGGCGACGGCGGCGCCAGCGGCCAACTCTCGGCCCTACAGGACCTGCTGATGCGCTACGGCGACAATGAAACCATCTCCGTGCCCCAGCTGCGCACGCTGATGGCCCGGCTGAGTTTGGGACATGGGGAGAACACCTCGTCCGAGGCACAGCCTGCTCGAGCCAACTCCTCCAGAGTGAGTCACGTCTCTCACGACACACACACACACACACACACATACATACACACATTACAGCTGGGGCTCACCTGAGGCCTACAGAGCAGATGAAGCTGTGAATGCTTTGGGTTGAATGATTTCAATTGATGCTGAGTTCTTGGCTCGCCAGGATGTGGTATTGTTGAAGCGTTCTATTTTTGTTGATCTTGCCACGTGTGAGAATTTGCAACACTACTAGAATGTTGTATGAGCCCAACTTTTGACAAAAGTCAGAGATAAAAACTAAGTAAATGAAAAGCTGTCTGATAATTAGTGAATGAAGAGGTAGCAGCTCATAGAAATGAAGAGAAATCAGAAGCCTAGGTGTGTGCAGCCTGTTTCTTGAGTGGGACAGGAACGGATGTGGTGTTGACTCAGGGCCACAGTTGTTTGCCATTGGTTCTGATAAGTCTTTGTGGTCTACATTTGCACGCTGTGGGTTTTGGATGATGCTCTATTGATTCTGATTCTGTTGTGGCTTCACATTCTGTCATAAATCCACACACCTTATCGACATTGACTCCTTATCGTTGGCAAATTACTTTATTATCTGGACTGTGATAAGCCTTATTGTATGTAGACTCGTCAGATTTTTCCAAATCATAGAGCAGCTGCTGTGTATCACTATAGCCCTCAAAATTGATTTCTCTTTAAGTTGGTATTGTCGAGACATTTAATGGCAATTTAAAAGGCATATCTGGAATCCATTATGTCATCTACTGAATAGTGTCGACTAAAATGTTGTTTGATTTGTTCTCCTTTTAAAACCCTCTCTCTCTCTCAGCCGTGAGAGAGAGAGAGAGAGAGAGGCAGCCGTGGCCCACTGGTTAGCACTCTGGACTTGTAACCGGAGGGTTGCCGGTTTGAGCCCCGACCAGTGGGCCGCGGCTGAAGTGCCCTTGAGCAAGGCACCTAACACCTCACTGCTCCCCGAGCGCCGCCGTTGTAGCAGGCAGCTCACTGCGCCGGGATTAGTGTGTGCTTCACCTCACTGTGTGTTCACTGTGTGCTGTTTGTGTTTCACTAATTCACCGATTGGGTTAAATGCAGAGACCAAATTTCCCTCACAGGATCAAAAAAGTATATATACTTATTTTCTCTCTCTCTCTCTCTCGTTGTCTCTCTTTGTTTATCCATCTCTCTGTCCATCTGTATCTCTGTCTGTCTGTCTGACAGTGTTTGTCTGCGAACACCCTTGCGGTACACAGCATGAGTGAGCAGTCTCGTCTGGACGGACGGGGCCTGCAGGAGATATGCCCCACCATGCTGCAGCAGCTGGAGCTGCGCACCTGCACCGCCGGCCAGGACCAGCAGCCGGACGCCGAGCCCAGCCTCCGGCCTACCGACGCCGAAGGTAAACGGCACGGAGCATCACCATGCAGACAGTCTCTTCATTTATCTATTTCATTCTGTTCATCTGTTACTGTTCGGGCTTTTTGCCTTTATTTAGATAGGATGGTGAAGAGGAGTGAGTGGGAGAGATGGATCAGGAAATGACCACGGGGCGGGCAGCTTGCACTACAGCTGCCCTCTGTCTCATTTCTTATCTGGGTACAGAGCACTCTCTGGCTGAGTGGGAGAGAATTGAATGCCTGTCTAAACGCTGGCTTACAGGTCATGTTGAGATCAGTGAGGACAGTGTAGTTGGAGGGGTTGGGGGAAGCAGATTTTGGGATCAGGGTAATTCATTTATCCAGAGGTTGACTCTTTTATGGAAATGTTGTAAATATTAACTCTCCTCCCATGCTTCTCTATGGTAGTGCATTGTGCATTCAGTTCTTTTAAAACCTGACCAAACTCCAACCTGTCCTTAGAAGTCCTTGGTTAAATTCATGGTTAAAGCATACTAACAGTAAAGTTGTAATAAAATGATCAAAGTAATGCACTGCATCTGTTTAGAGGTTTTTAGTGTAACATTGAGACATGTCTTTGTGTTTCTCTTTTTTTGTGAATGGACAGTTTGACTCCTGTGGTATTTAGATAAACCATGCTAAATGTAGGAAGCAGATGCACTGCGTGGAGTGCCCCATGTAGAACTGGAGGCAGCTGGATATCATTTTTCAAAGTGCAAGTTCTCACTCAGTCTGTGGGTGCTTCACTTTGTCCTGTTGCTTGGACCTGCATACATGAATATGCTAAACCTCAGTCGTCTCCACATTAAAGGCTTTTATCCTTGTAGGTGACCTCTCTAATTGCTCCTTGGAAAACGGTTTGTTTTTTTTGGCTGTGCGTCTCTCAGCCAAATGCTGATTGTGTCTCTCTCGCTCTATTCTTTTTTTCTCTTTTCATTAAGCCCTAATGAGAGCGCCACACTCGGTGTTGGCACCTCACCACCAGCTCCCCTGCTCTCTCTCTCTCTCTCTCTCTCTCTCTCTCTCTCTCTCTCTCTCTCTCTCTCCTCTTCTTCTTTTTCTCTCTCTCTCTTTTCTCTCTGTCTCTGTCTCTCTCTCTCTCTTCTTCTTTTTCTCTCTTCTCTCTCTTTTCTCTCTCTCTCTCCAACCCGGGAGGGGGGTGTAATCTCGGATTGATTGGTTATATACATAGGGAGGACAGTCCTGATTTTCAATGCCCTGTCCTGCGCAACATCAAGCAGGATGCTCTCTCTCTCTCTTTCTCTCACTCTCCGCCAAGGCTCAGTGAAGAAGGCAGGAGAGTTGTCGCAATGTCACCCCAGAGCGAGCGAGTGCTGCTGTAGTGGTAGCCGCCGCAGTGCCGGTGCGGTTGAGTGAAACAGGGTGTCCGATTCGGTCCCTCTGTGTTCCTGAAACCCAAACCCAATCCCTGCTTGGTTGCTTTTTTTTTTTTAATTAGCCAGAAAGATATTATTGAATCTCTTCACAGCTTTGCGTAACCAGTGTTCCCTCTTTAGACCTTCAAACTTTTCTCTAGTTTCTAGGTATCAACAGACGTGTGCAAAACTTCTCATGTACTTTCCCCCCTTCTCTTTTACAGGTTTGTCTTTTACATTCACTCAATGTCATGTTGATCTTCATTAATATTTAAAGCATGGGGACTTCTGCACCCTGTGTTCTCCTTCTTCTCCTTAGGATTTGGTGGATTGGATGGTGCACTGGGAGTCAGTGCACTTCCATGTGTGACCTTCTGTTTCTCTAGGTACAGTGGATGTAATATGTAATATGTAAAAGGATCATGTTAATGAGACCGTAAGTGGGAGGAACCTTGTCCTAGAGGGAAGAGGTGAACGCGTGCTGACTTGCAGTGTCAGTTTGTCATTCCATCTGCTCACAGGTCACGTTGACGGACACCTGACATAACAGTTCCTTCTTCCCTACTTGCACACACAGCCTGAGAAAGTAATTTCCACAGGGTGTGGCGAATTTCCGCGAGGCTTTTGTCTTTTGTCTTTTGTCTGTTTGTGTTTTGCCCTTGGCATTTTGCTCCCTAGCGTTGCTGAATTGAGTGTGACATGTGAAGAGAAGACGGTGTAACAGCTGAAGGAGTGTTGCATACTGCTTTTATCTTTGTAAGCACTGTTGGCTACTGGCTGTTAACAAGCTCATTTTTGCTCTGTGTGTGTCAGTTTGGGGCTTCTCTTTGCTCGCCGTGACGGTGGTCAGTGCCTTTTCTTTGTCCGCTGTGTTTGTGGTGCCCCTGATGAAGACGCGCTTCATGCACAAGGTGCTGACGTTCTTCATCGCCCTCTCCATCGGGACCCTCTACTCCACCGCCATCATGCAGCTCATACCAGAGGTGCAGTATACACCTCAATCTCGATCTCGCCCTCGCTCCAGAGCCACCGACTGCAAGGCCAGATCTCCTGGCTCTCGTTGTCTTTGCACCACAATCAGTCCAATGTGCTCAAACTCTCGGTTTCACTGCAGCTATATCTCACTCTGATTCTTTCACTTCCCCACAGAAAGGAAAGCGCACCAACAAATTCTCTCACTCTTTCATCTCATGTTCACATGTGTGTCTCTCTCTCTCTCTCTCTCTCTCTCTCTCTCTCTCTCTCTCCTCTCTCTCCTCTCTCTCTCTCTCTCTCTCTCTCTCTCTCTCTCTCTCTCTCTCTCTCTCTCTCTCTCTCTCTCTCTCTCTCTCGCTCGCTCGCTCTCTCATTCTCTCTCACACTCCTTTTTCCCACATACACCAAAATAAGCTCAAGGCCATAATTAGGGGTCCAAGCAGCGAAGCTGTGGGAAACCTATTGTTTTTGTATTCATTGTTGTTCCATCTTTGTCTCTCCTTATCCCAAACACATCTAGTCTTGATGACTCTTATCCCACCCTCCCTCCTGCTCTGTCCTCTGGTCCTTCTCTTCACCTTTTTTCCTCTTCAGGGATTGACGTGGCGCTGTCTGATTCTCTGGAATCTGCCGGTGATGTCTTCATCTGCATGTGTGATTAACAGCTCCTCTGTATTCCTCCTGGGTAAACTGGGCCATCGATTTGTGTCCAACTCCTCCTCCACCTTGATAAATGGGACAGCTGTGTTGCAGTTTGTCCCGCCAGGTCCTCTCTCTCTCTCTCTCTCTCTCTCTCTCTCGTTCTCGTTCTCGCTCCAGTGAATTCAGGCTAGGCCCTGCTCTCGTCCGTCCTCTCCCCTTAAAGCCCTGCTCATCCCCCATGAGCCCAGTGTACTCAGCCCAGTCCTTCAAAGGCTGCTTTGCCAAACGGCCAATGACAAAAGACCTGTGTTTTTTTTTTTTGTTTTTTTTTATGGCACACAGGGTTTGTTTATTGTTTACTTGCTAATTACAGGGCTAGGCTGTGGAGGCTTTCCTGTTTCCTGTGTTCGCTGGCTGCTGTGTGGTGGCTCTCTAGGGTGTTCCGGGAAGAAGTGAGGTGGCACACACAGAATCATTAGTGTCTGTATATCTGAAGGGATCAGCTTACTGGGTTCTGCCCTGTGATCTCGCTCCTGTGGTCAATCGGCCGGGTGTGTAGAGTAGGGTTGAGAAGTCGTGAGTGAGAAGATTGGTATCAGTGACCTATTAGGAAGCCATGCTCAGTCGGGCATGCCTAATCACCCGAGAACCTTTTTTTCTGTTGTTGAATAGGTCAGTATTGTTGGGTGCGTGTTCATGCAGGGCAACTCTTGCCATTACACCACAGTTTACACAGAGCAGCTTCTTTGGCCAAAATAGTCATCACTTTGGCAGATGAATGTTGCTGAACATTTACCTGTGTGCTGTGCCCACTGTAGCGCTTGTAGTCCTCGTTGCCAATCCAGCTGCTGCCTTGCATGCTGAAAGCAGAAATGTGATGACATGATAACCATGCAGACCTGGTATCATGTTCTGTTGTGTTCTGTTCTGTTCTGAATGCACATTAGTGGTAAAAAGCATCAGCCTTTGGTTGTCGTCAATGGGTTGTACAAGTGTGTTACTTTTCCTTCTTATGGTTCAATAGAAATGTAGCATCACATACTGTACCAAATAGATTTTTTTATTTTTCACCTTTTTTTTTTTTTTTTTTCCCCTATCTTGAATTTTCTCTGTGATTACCATGTGATGGCTTTGAACAAGAACCTTATTTTCTCTCTTTCTTTTGCTTTTGGTTTGGTTCAATCAAGAATTTGTGCTACCTCTACTGTAATCCTTCACCATCCAAGATATGAGGTGGAATGTGAATGAACGATATTCTATGATAATCTAAACTTTTTTTTTTTTTTTTTTTTTTTTTAAATCAAACACATGTTCTCTGGGTTAATTTTTTCCCTCTGAAGGATTTACAACTTTGTATGTCTTTCATTGGATCTTTATTCCTAAATATCCTAAATACATTTTCTTTTTTCCCTTCTTTTCCTCTCTTTCTCTTTCTCCCTATTGTGTATGGCGTGGGTGTTGGCTCCAGTGTGGGGTTATGGCTTCCTGTGTGTGACAGTCATCTCCCTGTGCTCACTGGTCGGGGCCAGCGTGGTTCCCTTCATGAGGAAAACCTTTTACAAGCGCCTGCTCCTCTACTTCATAGCCTTGGCCATTGGCACACTCTACTCCAACGCCCTGTTCCAACTCATCCCAGAGGTAGCGGGGGACGAGGGGTGTGGGGTGTGGGCCACATTAAGCCACGTCTCAAGCCTCAGCGACTCTCCTGAAAGGCCCAGCCAAAGAGATAATAAAATGAGCTGCATCCAAAATTTTCTCAAAGTTGAAATTCTCTCTGAAGATTATTTTCAATCTTTCAATTTTTTTTTCAATCGGTGCATTTAATCAGTCAAAATCAAAGTCTGGCGATTTATACAGATCTGGGAATATTGGAGAACTGTAGCAGCTGGGGACTGGGGAAGCTCTGAGGCACAGGTTCTTTGTTTTTTAACATGGGACCTATCGGTTATTACTGATATATGATTAATCAATTCTCTCTGCATTTTATATGTAATTAAATATACTTCACTTGTATATCAGTCAATTTTCTATGCATATTTAAAGCTGCAGTTGGCAAGTCTGACTGATTGAGGGGACTTTTGAATGTTTACACTACCACTGAGCACCTTCTCATCGAGTTCGTGCTTGTCAGTGCGCTTCTGTTGGAGCATAGTGTCTGTTTCAGTGAATTTGAGGGCAGCCGTGGCATACTGGTTAGCACTTCGGACCTGTAACCGGAGGGTTGCCGGTTCGAACCCCGACCAGTAGGCACAGCTGAAGTGCCCTTGAGCAAGGCACCTAACCTCTCACTGCTCCCCGAGTGCCGCTGTTGATGCAGGCAGCTCACTGCGCCGGGATTAGTGTGTGCTTCACCTCACTGTGTGTACACTGTGTGCTGTGTGTGTTTCACTAAGTATATATACACAGTACTTATACTTACTTAATATGATCAAAGAAATCTTGCCAACTGCAGCTTTAATAGATATCCAGTAAAATGGCACAGAATCCCTCTAGCACAAATTGATCATGTAACTTGCTTGTACATAGAACTTTAAATCCACCATTTATCAAGTGTTTGGAGTTGTACTATAAAATATTTAGATTTGTATATGTTAGAGATTGACTGTATTTTGTAACTTGATAAGATTAATAGTTACATGTTAATATATTCAATACATCTTAATATATTCTAGACAATATATGACAGGTAAAAATTTGATGACTTTTGACTGATGTTCTGTTTTATTTGCAGGCCTTTGGTTTTGACCCCCTGGTGGATTATTACGTCTCCAAATCTGCTGTGGTGTTCGGAGGCTTCTACCTCTTCTTCTTTGCTGAGAAGATTCTCAAAATGATACTGAAGCCAAAGAGTGGAGTGAGTTATCATACATGATCTTTATTAGCCACACTACTGTAGGCATGAGTGTATTCCATTGGACACCTGCCCTGGTATTCAGAGGATGTCCAATCTGTTTCAGTTGCACGCTATGGTGTCATTTATGGTGCTGGGAGGAAAATGTGAGTGTAAAGACTTCACATTTTCAGATGTGGGCTAGGCAGGGCCAGTTCGACCTGTTTACCCAGACGGCACCCCCGGGAACAAAGTAACTGCCTACAATCTACATGTCTGTTGTACACTGCCTGTGGGCTTGGCTTTGTGTGTCATACGTAGTATTGTTTGTTTGCCCTAAGGGTGAATTGTTTGCAGTCTTATCTGGCCCATGTGTGTGGTTTGGTGTACGTGGCAGTGTAACCAGGTTAATTCATTGAGTGCCAAAAACAATATTACGTTTTTCCTTCCCATGCGTTGAGTGCCAAAAACGTAATATTACGCTTTTTTTTTAATTACGAAACTAGACACACTAACACACCTTATATGTGATTTTGGGAATTCTGTGATGAATGGAAATGAAATATATGACGATCGAAAACTCATGAAAACGCACAATCTGGACATTTTATCGTAACTCGGTTGCCGCTTTGGGTCGAATCAGTGACTCATGCACGTCATCTCAAAACCAGGCCATTTTCGTGGGTCTATCATTAGGTGGCAGTCTCGCTGATCACTTCCCGGAAAGTTTACAGCAGAGAATGTCTAATAAGGGACTCTGTTTACAGACAACACTTCATATTTCATGAAAGACGTTATATCTCCATTTCTAGAAAAAAAACAGCGATTTTTGATGAAAACTAGCCACTGTTTAGCTTGGGATTTCTCAGGAACAGAGGCGTGTAGAAATACACGGTGAATAACACTGAGAGCTTAAAGTCTCACCTTTTTAAACGTGCCATTGTATGTGTTCATAGCTATAACACAGAATATGCTGTGGCTGTACAAAAATCATCAACAACGGTCTAGATTGCCGGCACTCTAGGACAAAGCTT
Source organism: Alosa sapidissima (assembly GCF_018492685.1). NCBI lineage: Eukaryota > Metazoa > Chordata > Actinopteri > Clupeiformes > Clupeidae > Alosa > Alosa sapidissima. The sequence continues at coordinate 17,534,347 of NC_055964.1, forward strand.
CCGAAAACAGCTTGGCATTCAATGAGTTAAAGGGCATGCATAAGTGTGTTTGCTACAGAGACACTGTGTGTGTGTGTGTGTGTGTGTGTGTGTGTGTGTGTGTGTGTGTGTGTTTTTGAAATTGAAATAAAAGAAGTAAGAATGATACTGGATTCTACGGAGCCCCTAATGGGACATGAGCAAAAAAAAAATCTAAAGTTTAGTTTCATGTGCTCACGCGAAACTTTCATGTGCTCACACGAAACTTTCATGTTTCGTGTGCGCAAGTGAAAGTTTCATGTGCGCACATGAAACTAAACTTTAGATTTTATTTTGCTCATGTCCCCATTAGGGGCTCCGTAGGATTCTGGACTGATCTTTTTGCTCTCTGCCGTTTCTCCCTGAACATATCCCCTAATTCCTTTTTTTAACCGTACGTTTTGGTTCTTATCTGACTATAGAGGTCAAACACAGGCTTTGGACTGAAATCTGTATTCTAACAGTCTTAATGACCTGTGCACTTCTCTCTCATTCTCTCTTTTTTTCTCTCTCTCTCTCTCTCTCTCTCTCTCTCTCTCTCTCTCTCTCTCTCTCCTCTCTCTCTCTCTCTCTCTCTCTCTCTCTCTCTCTCTCTCTCTCTCTCTCTCTCTCTCTCAGGGCCATGGTCATGGCCACAGCCACTACCCTGCGGAGCGCTACACCTCCAACGGGGACCTGGAGGACAGCCTGACGGAGAAGCTGCAGAATGGCGAGGCGGGGGGGCTCTCCCTCTCCCGGGTGGACGGTGAGCTCAAAGGGGTCGGCGAGGACGACAAGATGCTCAGCACACACCAGACTTTACAGGTGAGGCGCCAGTCCGCAGATGGCACCGTGCCAGCGTGTCCGAGGCTAACGAGTGTGGCTTGATTTCCGTTTGACCCCAATTAAACAGGGACATGCTCCTCTGTTTCAACCATAAGTAGAGTGTTTTTTATTTATTTTAATTTTTGGGATTGTAGTAGCTTGGTTTTGCGTCTAGAGAAAGGATGGGCATTTGGTCTGACTAACTAGAGTTGGCGCATTTACGGTCTGAAGTCTGTTCATACTTAAGCTGAGGTCCTGAGTCCAGGGTGGATGGCTCAGGCCAGACTGCATGGGAGGATTGGTGGGCTGGGTTTACAAGAGGGGGGCTTAGGGAGATCCTCTCATTTATCCCAATAGCATCTGCTGCATTGCACCTCCACAAACGCTATCTTAAGGCCTCTTCAGTAGTTGTTATGTAATTAAAGGTGGTGTAAGGCATGACTAAGTCTGCCATACTGAAGGGATATTGAAAAAAAAAAAATATATATATATATATATACACACACACACACACACACACACACACACACACACACACACACACACACACACACACACACACACACACACACACTGTACTAAGAGCTCTCTATTGTTAGACCTCTCTAACAATAAGAAAGGTCACCTCCAACTTGACCTGGCTGTAACTCCAGCTCTGCCCTCTGCTCTGTAGGACACCCAGAGTGCTGGAGGTGGGGGTGGCAGTCATGGGCGCGGCGGCTGCTACTGGCTGAAGGGCACGGCCTACTCGGACATCGGCACGCTGGCCTGGATGATCACGCTCAGTGATGGCCTGCACAACTTCATCGACGGCCTGGCCATCGGTGCCTCTTTCACCGCCTCTGTCTTCCAGGGCGTCAGCACCTCGGTGGCCATCCTGTGCGAGGAGTTTCCCCATGAGCTCGGTAAGATGGGACTTCACTGTGTGTGTGTGTGTGTGCGCCTGTGCACATGCGTGCAAAGAGTGTTTCAGTGTAAGATGCTGTTTCACAGCCTTTGCATGTAAACCACAAAGTATAATCCATTTTAAATCTCTAATAAGCTACAGATTCATACTAAATCATGAAGGTATTTTAGAATAAGAAATGTCCTCCAAAGTAACCTGCATGTGAGTGGTACCTTTTCCAGGAAGTCCTGTTTCCTTCTTTTGTAAGTTGTGACTCCAACACAGTAGCCTGTAATAGTTAAGGGAAAACAATAAGGCTTCTCAAATTCCTTTACATTGACTAGCAACCTTTCTTTGAAGGTAGTTCCTCCGAAGATCAACTGAGTTTGCATGATGTGTGATATTGATGCGTCCCTATTGTTGCCCGTGCTGTGTGCAGGTGACTTTGTGATTCTCCTCAATGCGGGCATGAGCATCCAGCAGGCACTCTTCTTCAACTTCCTGTCGGCCTGCTGCTGCTACCTGGGCATGGGCTTTGGCATTCTGGCCGGCAGTCGCTTCTCGCCCAACTGGATCTTTGCGCTGGCTGGTGGCATGTTCCTCTACATCGCCTTAGCCGACATGGTGAGCTTAGTTAAACAAGCTGACCTGAGGTCAGGAGGGGTCAAAGACCTAAGTACAAGCTCAAACTCTATAGAGACTATTAGTCAGATAAGCTTTTAAAGGGTTTTAAAAGTTTTAAGTGCAGTATGCTGTAAACAGACAAAACAAAATTAAAACAATTTATGGCCATCTGTGATCAGAGAATTAGATTGGGATTTTATTTCTTTGTTTGATGTGTTTGAAAGCTAAAGACATTAATAGGCCTACTGGTTATGTCCTGTATTGGGCATCAAATGAAACCCTCTTAGTATGTCCTATGTGAGGTACCTTTTAAGTGTGGTACCTTTTAAATATTGCATTTTTGTAGGCATAATACAAACTGCTTTACAATTGAGTACTTACTCAAGTCATGCCATGCGCATGCGCTCTCTTTCTTTCTTTCTTTCTTTCTTTCTTTCTTTCTTTCTTTCTTTCTTTCTTTCTTTCTTTCTCTCTTCCACTAGTTCCCAGAGATGAACGAGGTAAGTCGTGAAGAGGAGGAGGCGGGAGGCAGCGGTCCTTTCGTCACCTTCGCCATCCAGAACGCCGGACTGCTCACAGGCTTCGCCATCATGCTGCTCCTAACCATGTACTCGGGCCAGATCCAGCTAGGGTAGCCCCACTGCACCTCGCCCCCTCCCTACATGGACCAGGGTCATGGGGCACTTACATGCCCCCCACCCCTCTATTGACCTAAGACCTGTTCCAAAGGGCTCAGAGGAAGTCCTTGGAAGACCCTCTCCATCTCAGGCCCCTTCTTGCCAGAACCTCCCCTCCTCCCTCCTTTTTTTTTTGGAACTGTTCATGGCAATGTCTGAAGGGACCCGACTTCAAACGCTAAAGAATATGCATATAAGTACTTAACTGACATAAGTACAACCTCTCTGATGCAGACTACCCTACGTTATTGCTTTTCATCTCATCGTTTGCCCTCACTGAACCTGCCTTCCGCCGCCTAAGGAGACACGTCTGGCCTCCTCTGTCATTTTGATGCAAAAAGAAAGTACCGTATTTTCCGGACTATAAGTCGCTCCGGAGTATAAGTCGCACCAGTCAAAAAATGTATCATGAAGAGGAAAAAAACATGTATATAAAAATATGTATGTTGCACCTGAGTTGCAGGACTGGCCATCTATGAAAAAAAGTGTGACTTATAGTCCGGAAAATACGGTATATACCGCCATCACATTGTAGTTTTGGTGTAATAGCAGTGAGGATGTGTGTCCTAGCTTCAATTCCCACCTAGTTGGAGCTCTGTGACTGTGATTCTTCCCAATGGAGCAGACGCTGTTGTTAAGGCAGTAATCCTTGATTCAAGGTAATATTACTTGTGCAATTTCTTCTTTTCCTTTCTCTCCTTTTCCTTTTCAATGAAATGCAGAGGGAAAGAAACCTCTATGGGAGCCTGGATGGTCATGGAGTAAATGTAGCCTCGACTGTGTGTGAGACAATGGACCAGAATGGTTCTCTTGCAGGGTTAAGTCTCCATGGCTTGTAGAAACTGCCAATCATGGTTTTGGCACCATTTGGATATTTTAACATCATTCTCTGTACAGTGTAATTCCACTCCCCTGAAGGTATTTGCGTGTGCAAATAGTGTTTTTTTTTTTTTTTTTTTTTTTTTTTTTTTTTTCTAAAAAAGTAGACACCCCTGGTTATACATTCTATACAAGGCATGGAGACCAAATATGAGCCTGTATGTGTGTTTTGTTTTTGTTTTTTTTTCTTTTGTCTTTATTTTTGCTATTCTTTACCTCTGTGTCTACCCAAACCTATCATGTAGGTTGTTGGTGGTAGGACTTCTGTTAAGTTCAGCCATGCGTGCCCCTGATCAAGTCTTGGTCAGGTTTCTACTCATTTGAAAAGGAAACTGTCAATAAGTTTTAAGTGCTGCTGTCAACATTACCAAACTGTTTTTTAAAAAAAACATATAATTTATTTCTCATTTAGTCCTTTGTGGTCAAATTCCCTAGGTGTGTGGTCTGTTGTGGAAAAAGGTGGTTTTTCACCATGTTTGTATGAGTATATTGTTACCCATGGTATTACCTTAGTAAGGCGCTTTCCATCTCATAAGTTCGAGCTCCAATGTTGAGCCGTTTTAAAGAGGGACAGAAGGCCATTCATTCCCTGGAACATTTTTAGCTCCATGCATTAGCTGTGTAGTTTTTTTAGTTTCTTTCCTGAAACTGCCTTCTCGTTCATTATCCAGAAAGATAATGTGGGTATCAGAAAGACGTGAACAGACTAACTGTAGCATTATATCAGATACACCCATAGACTCCTCTCTGAACTAATATCCTAGTTATATTTACTGTAAATGAAATTGATGCATAAACTCAATTGAAGAAAATTTTATATTCCAGTCAGAAATTTCACACTTATTTTTTGTACTGTATTTGGAAAATCACAGGCTGTGTTTGTGTGGTAGAGTAGATTGTCTTTTCACATTTATGGTTAACCCTATAACTTTTACTTTACTTTTTAGTAAGCCATTCTCAAAACACTTGTTTTTTGATGTTGTTGATCCATTATGTAATTTAGATTAAGACAATGCTCACCCTGGCTAATTGTGAATAATGATCAAACTACTGCTTTTAAAATGCTTAAATGAATTGCTGTAATGGTTCCTAAGCTAGTCTGACAGTGGCACCCTTAGTCCCATCTGCCAAAGTAATGGAAATTGGAATATGTTGATGGCCTGGACCTATTTACAAAATATGCAGTGTAGTTAGTGACTGGTATGTCTCGTAGAGGCTCATAGACACAAACACTAAAATGGAGTGCTGTGCCTTTCAATTGTGTTTTGTCTTTTATGCAGAATCATGTCTTGAGTTTATGGCAAATTTAGAGCTCTGTTGAACTTAGTCCCATCAGAGCTTTTTCAAACATGACACATACACATACATTTGCATTGACACTGAGCTGGATGTTGCAGTATGCCAAGTACTTAACATCAAATGTGCAGAGTTTAGGTGTACTTTTAGAAAATCATCTGACATTTATTATTATTTATACTAATGAATCCTTGTGAGATCATTGCTTTTACCTTTATGGCTTGTGGTAGCGTTAGCTGTGTATAACTCCAAAGGTTTGTAAGCCTTGTATTATAAGTTCTTCTAAAACAGCTACCACTCTTCATATTGAGACATCATCAGTAACATTTTTCTGCAAGCTCAAAGAAGACTGACTAAGGCTATTTGTGTTTGTCACCTAATCTTGTCTTTAATCTAGAATTAACTAAACATTCCCATTGTGTTAATTTGAACTCAATTAGGGTCTGTTTCCCAAACATGAGTTAGGATCGGTCCTAGACTAGAAACTATTTTCAGTGAAATTCTCTTTTAGTCAAAACCTTGGCTTAATCTGTAAAACTGAACTTTAGATATAAAATGGAGATGTCTAGGACTTAGTTGGTCTACTAGGGAATCAAGCCATGTGCAAGAATGAGGTTCAATTCCTGTAGACTGACCGACACATTGTACTGTTACATACCGTTTCTGAAGTTGTTCTGGTGTGTTGATTGTACTGTCTTTGAACTGCTATGCACTGATTTAATTGTTTTTCAAATTGTGGATGATTGCTCAGCTTTTGTTTTATGAGTATTATATCTTAGCTAACAGTACCAATGATGACAGTGAGGACCCTCCCCATACATTTTACTTTATGTTGAAAGACTATTTGGGCAGATGATTTGGAAGCCAATTTTGTTCATCATGTGTGGACTGGTTAAGCTTAAGGCCATTGTGTGTACCCCTGGCTAGTTTTACTCAGCGTATTTCACATTGATGGGACAAAACTGGAATTATATCGAAATGACTAACGCTTCAGTGCTCTCATTCTTTGCATCACATTAATTTCTTTTAAAATCGGCTAATTGTGACATACAACAATGTAAATGTGTAATGATGGAAACAATTTAACCAGCATTTGGATGACCGCTTTTCTATTAGGGGTTGTGGTGTCATCCATATAATTATTTTTTTTTTTTTTCATTTAAGACCGTAAATAACTTACTATGAACTGGTCATATTTCATAGGTATACAAGTGTACACAAAACGTGAGAGATTGTAAAAACACAAACAATGTAATGACAAAATGTAATCAGGACAGCACAAAGTTATTATCCAAACTCACCCTGAAAGGTGTGCTATTATAGGTGCTGTTTATCTAGAAATAAAATTGTATCCTAGTGTTATGCAATCACATTGTTTAAACAGAACAAAATGGTCTGATTTCGAGCTGTGCAGGTTACTGTGTAACATTTGCTCATTGAGAATGGCCAGTGGTGTCATTGTGGCTTCCATGTAGTGTTTCTGGGTCAGTTTTGGGGAGAGCGTCTCAGGTGAACTTCATTCCAGTCCCCTTGAACAAGTTTTGTACAGTGAACCGAAATGGTGTCTTGCGCGTATGAGGATATCGTATAAGATGATGACTCTTTCACACCATTGTTTGAACTGGCGGGCTTTTAATAGTGTCTCCTTTTGGAGATGTAGGAGGAAATAAGCTGGTCTTCTCTTATTTGTGAAATAAAAATGCAAATATTTGTAAAATATAAACTTGCTTGTCTTGTTTTCTTTCTTTAAGAGTGTTCCTGCACATTCCTCCCATGTGTAATCTAGGGAGGAAACCTGACAGTCATTATTAGATTTAACTGACCGTGTGATTGTGAAGATGCCATCACTCACAGTAATTTCCAGTTAAACGCCAGTGACTCAAGTCTTTCTGATCTCTCTTTCTCTCTCGGCTCTCGTCCGTTCATCAGCTCAGAGATTTAGAGAACTTCAAGTCTGAGTAAAGCCAGCTGGCCTGCAGTCCGCTAAACATTCTCAGTCAGGGTTGTGCCTTTTTTAAAGCCCTATTTGGGTGTTCCAAGTGTGTTTGCTGGTGTTTTCTTAGACCTTGCAGTAAAGAGAAGCTTTTGCCACACTGGCAGCACTGGTACAGCCTCTTCCCTGTGTGGGTGCGCTGGTGATTTTTTAAAGGTTGCTTGCAATCTGAAACTCCGGCCACACACCTGTTCTGTTCCCAGTGTGGCAAATCTCCTGTGTGAGTACTCCACACTGTGTTGACTCAGATTGCTCTTCTGGTTGAAACGCTTGCCACGCCGAGAGCAGGTGAAAGGCTTTTCTCCTGTGTGAATGCGGAGATGTGTCCGGAGCTCTCCCTTCCTAACAAAGCTCTTGCCACGTTAGGAGCAGACGTACGGCCTCTCCTGTGTGAGTGTGCTGGTGGACTCAGATATTTGCTCCTGTGGTAACTCTTGCCACACTGGGAACACCAGTACGGCGCCTCTCCGGTGTGAATGCATGGATGCAACTTGATGGGATCTTAAGCTTTTCTCACAGACGGCACAGGGGAATGTTCTGGAAATCTCCCTCGATGTTTTTTAAAGGCTTACAGCACAGCATGAATGTATTCTTCGGTTGTATCCAGCTGCTACATAGCTGTGCAGTACATGATTAGGTAATCCATGGATATCAAACTCAATCATGGGTCATGGAAAATGAGGAGACTTGTATCTGTGTGTTTGTAACACTTCCCTCAGCAGTACTTACCAGACTGACTGTACTCTCCATATCCATCATGGACTCCTTTAATCCCAGACACTGGACCCTCCAGCGGCCTCCGAGTGTCAGACAATACCAACGGACACTGGGAGTCACACATCCATCAGATTGTCAGAGTCAGACGCGTTCATTGTATGACAAACAGAAATCAGAATTTTTTTAGTCTGCAATATATGCAGGTGCTGGTCACATAATTAGAATATCATCAAAAAGTTGATTTATGTTAGTAATTCCATTCAAAAAGTGAAACTTGTATATTATATTCATTCATTACACACAGACTGATATATTTCAAATGTTTATTTCTTTTCATTTTGATGATTGTAACTGACAACTAATGAAAATCCCAAATGCAGTATCTCATAAAATTAGAATATTACTTAAGACCAATACAAAAAATTGGTCTTAAGTAAAAAATTGGAAATGTTGGCCAACTGAAAAGTATGAGCATGTACAGCATGTACAGCACTCAATACTTAGTTTGCCTGAATTACTGCAGCAATACGGCGCGGCATGGAGTTGATCAGTCTGTGACACTGCTCAGGTGTTCTGAGAGCCCAGGTTGCTCTGATAGTGGCCTTCAGCTCTTCTGCATTGTTGGGTCTGGTGTGTCGCATCTTCCTCTTCACAATACTATGGGGTTAAGGTCAGGCGAGTTTGCTGGCCATGGTCCTTAAACCAGGTACTGGTAGCTTTGCCACTGTGTGCAGGTGCCAAGTCCTGTTGGAAAATTAAATCTGTATCTTCATAAAGTTGGTCAGCAGCAGGAAGCATTAGGTGCTCTAAAACTTCCTGGTAGACGGCTGCGTTGACCCTGGACCTCAGAAAAAACAGTGGACCAACACCAGCAGATGACATGGCACCCCAAACCATCACTGACTGTGGAAACTTTACACTGGACTTAAAGCAACGTGGATTCTGTGCCTCTCTTCTCTTCCTCCAGACTCTGGGACCTTCCTTTATGCAAAATTTCATCAGAGAACATAACTTTGGACCACTCAGCAGCAGTCCAGTCCTTTTTGTCTTTAGCCCAGGTGAGACGCTTCTGACGCTGTCTCTTGTTCCAAGAGTGGCTTGACACAAGTAACGCGACAGCTGAAACCCATGTCTTGCATACGTCTGTGTGTGGTGGTTTTTGAAGCACTGACTCCAGCTGCAGTCCACTCTTTGTGAATCTCCCCCACATTTTTGAATGGGTTTTGTTTCACAATCCTCTCCAGGGTGCGGTTATCCCTATTGCTTGTACACTTTTTTCTAACACATCTTTTCCTTCCCTGATCCCTTCGCCTTTCTATTAATGTGCTTGGACACAGAGCTCTGTAAACAGCCAGCCTCTTTAGCACCTTTTGTCTTGCCCTCCTAGTGCAAGGTGTCAATGGTCGTCTTTTGGACAAATGTCAAGTCAGCAGTCTTCCCCATGATTGTGTAGCGTACAGAACTAGACTGAGAGACCATAAAGGCCTTTGCAGGTGTTTTGAGTTAATTAGCTGATTAGAGTGTGGCACCAGGTGTCTTTAATATTGAACCTTTTCACAATATTCTAATTTTCTGAGATACTGAATTTGGGGTTTTCATTAGTTATAATTATCAAAATTAAAAGAAATAAACACTTAAAATATATGAGTCTGTGTGGAATGAATGTATACATTATACAAGTTTCACTTTTTGAATGGAATTACTGAAATATAACAACTTTTTCACGATATTCTAATTATATGACCAGCACCTGTAATACCCTGACTTGAACTCGAAAATGGCATGCTGGCAATCACCATCGAGCCTGACAAAGCTTGAGATGATCTACCGAGAGCAATGTCAATCCTCATTTCAATCAGGTAAGCATCACTTCCTAGCTACCCAAAAAGACATGAGACTGTTATTACTGCAGCAGTGTCTCAACTGAGCAAAGTGCCACTTGTCTGTCATTTTTATTTTGAACGAAACAAATAAATCATGTCCTCTCACAATTTGCAGTAACATTTGATTGTAGACTGATGAGAGAAAAAATAATAAGAGTGTGTATTACATCAACAACAGTGCAGTCTGTCTGGTTTAACGAACTGAATGGGCACGCATGTGCTGTGACGTGTGGTGTGTAGCTGCAAGTGTCAGGAACAATAATACAAATTTAAATATGGCAACCATCCGTCCTCTTTCAAAATAAAAGTTTTAAATGGTAGAATAAAAGACATGTAAAGGGAAAAAAGTAATTCCGCAAAGGATATGCGCTCCCATGAGCTGGCTACACTTTCATTATCATTATTAGGCTACCATTCTTCTGCTTTTATGTTTGTATCTTACGCTTTGTTCATTTGTCAATTTAAGTTCTTAGCAAAATATTGGAACCAAACATGAACATTTTACTTTTATTTTGACGCTGTGCGTCACTAGTTACACGGAACTGATTTAATGACCAAAATAATAAGTCAGACATTCTCTGAAGTCACTGAATTTCCGCTATATCTCCCTTTTTATTGGGGGGCGAACTGCCGCTTTTCACATGTATATCTTAAGTGCTGGTAGTGTACAATGATTCATCTTTGCCATGTCAAGGGAAGACAAGATAAGTGAATCATGTGACAGCATTCACATGACATAACAGAAGTGAACGTCGCTTTGGTTCCTTTGCAGGCTCAGTCAGCTGCCAAGATGGTGCTGGTACTGAAGTGGTTTGTTGCGACTCTGTTGTTTCTGTGTGAGGCTCAGGGGTTCCCTAAGGTGGTTCGGGTAAGACATTCAGATTCACTTTCTGTTCTTTAAGGTTGCAATTGAATCCAGTCGTTTGATCAAAAGAAACATACATGTTTTGGTAAAGGCCACCTAACTCTCAGATGGACCTATAATTAGCAAAACAAAAGGTCAATGAAAAGAAACACAATTATTGCAAGCATTTTGAATTCAATCGACAATGCCTCCTAGCATAACCTAGCCTACAACATTGGGACTCTATATGTTTAACATGTGTTGCTGTTTTCCTTTGCAAGGTGTTGAATAATTTGGAGTTCACTGATCCCAAACCTGAGTTTAAAGAGAAATACTTTTCTCAAATTTTGGACCATTTCAATTATAATTCCTTGGGGAATGGCACTTATCTTCAGAGATACCTCATCACAGGTGAGTGAACTTCTATTTCGGTCGAGTCTGGCAAACATGTTTTTAATTTAAATTATTAAATAAGTATTGCTGAGACCATTCTCTTGTGGCTTTTCTTGTAGATCAGTACTGGAAGAAAGGTGGGCCCATATTTTTCTACACTGGTAATGAAGGAGACATCTGGGCATTTGCCTTAAATTCTGGCTTCATAACAGAGTTGGCTGAGAAGGAAGGAGCACTGGTGATATTTGCTGAACATGTAAGAATCTGTCCTCACGTGTGATCACCCATTACCATACATATCTTGTGACTGTGACAGTGTGACACAGATAAAGGAAGTAACTGAACTGAAAGATGTACTGGCAGACATGCTTGGACGCTGCCTTTTACCTCACCTTTGCTCACTGGTCAATTCAGTTGACCAGTCAATATGTCGATTTTTTTTTTTGTCATCCAGAGAGATGAGAGGCATTGTTTTGACCAATAAATCTGTCTTTGTTGTAGAGGTACTATGGTAAATCACTTCCATTTGGCAATGACTCCTTCCACATCCCTGAGGTGGGACTTCTGACGGTAGAGCAGGCCCTGGCAGACTTTGCAGTGTTGATCACTGAGCTTAAGAAAGAGCTGAATGCCCAGGAATGTCCCGTCATTGTTTTTGGTGGGAGGTAAGAGAGAGTGTAGTCTCACATGTAGTAACATGAGTTGTCTAGGTGTGCAGCAGCATGCGCAATGGCAAAATCCTTTGAAACAGAAAACCTTAAATGTGAAATATTATACTCCTAACACATCCACTGAGCAACAAAACACTGTAATCACCTGTATCAACACTGCACACACTTGTGAAACTATTCCTTAAATACTTTTTTGTCACAGTTATGGTGGAATGTTGAGCGTGTACATGAGGCTGAGGTACCCGAACGTTGTGGCCGGAGCCCTGGCCGCCAGCGCCCCCATTCTGTCCACAGCGGGCATGGGTGACCCAGCGCAGTTCTTCCGTGATGTCACTGCAGTAAGTTCTGAGCTTGTGACGAGAAGGGAACTACAGTATGTTAGGAGCGTAAATGCTGCGGAAGCCAGCTGGGAAGGCTGCAGTTGTCGCTAACTTGTTTTTGTCTGTGTGAAGGACTTTGAGAATTACAAACCAGCCTGCCGGGAGGCAGTGCAGGAAGCCTTCCAGAAGCTACAGGCCTTGGCCCAGCAGGAAGGTATATTCACCCCACTCCACTCAGATGAGCTCAGTACTGTGTGTACAGTACAGTATGTGTACTATGGGGCGGTGGTAGCGTAGTGGTTAAGGAGCTGGGCTAGCATACAGTAGCCTGAAAAGTTGTGCCTTTAAACAAGGCACTTACCCCCAGGTTGCTCCTAGGACAATCACTACAACAAATTGACATATGTAAGTCTCTTTGGACAGAAGTATCTGCTAAATTATTAAATGTAAATGTACTATCTTTAGACAATGTGCAGTACTTTCAGATGTACTGGACTCAAGGACAATAATCATTTGATAAACATAAAGAAGCAATCAACAAGATGAAATGTTTAAAATAGCTAGCTCAGTAACAAAGGCTGAATATGGTTTCATATGATGGATATCATCTATGGAGCAGTAAGAACAGAATGGGCATCTGTAACAGCACCGTGATATGCACGTCATGCCGGTTTGTGTTTCTAAAAAAATCACAGACTATGCCCGGATCCAGTCTGAGTTCAGCTTGTGCAAGACTCCATCGTCTGCAGCGGACATCCATCAACTAAGCGGCCTGCTGCGCAACGCGTTCACCCTCATGGCCATGCTTGACTACCCATACAAAACTTCGTTCATGAGCAGCATGCCACCATTTCCTGTTAAGGTGGGGAGCTTTTTCCACAAGTGACTTGCTACCACATCATTATTACAGCCCAGGTATTTCTCACCTTGACCCAGATCTGCCACCATCTCATATTTTACAGGTGGCCTGTGACACTATGTTGAGAGGGGATGACTTGATGACTGCACTTAGAGAAACTGTTGGTAGGTATAGTGAGGACATTTCACAAGTCATAAGAAGGAAGTTGCTCACTGACTCAAAAGGAAATGCTTTGTATTTTGCTTAAAATTCAGCACTTGTGATGCAGTCCGAGGATCTGGTAATTTTTTAGCTTTTTGCATCATGTACCCAATACATTTCTCTCAGATCCATCATTTTAACTCTTATGAACCCTTGTTTTCACAGGTATTGTGTACAACTCTACTGGAACACTGCCCTGTCTTGATATCTACAATCTCTATATTGAATGTGCTGATCCCACTGGCTGTGGTCTTGGTTTTGACAGTTTGGCTTGGGACTATCAAGTGAGAACCCAATTCCATCCATGTGTTTGTGTGCTGTTCCAGAGGTCTGTCCAGGCATATCTATGTAATAATAACTCTGGATGTGATGGTCGGCCAGATTTTGAATGAATGAATGATGAATAAAGATGCACTGTTGCCTAGGTACTGACAGAAAGGTCCTGTGGGAACGTCTCCCAATTGGCTTCACATCCATTCTCATTGTTCCGTGGGAAACGCATTCATTGAAATGCCTCATGTCTCATGTCTATTTCTCTCTCTATCTCTTTTTCTAGGCCTGCACCGAGATTGAGATGTGCTTTGAGAGTAACAGTGTGTCCGACATGTTCCCTCCCATGCCCTTCACCCAGAAGCAGAGAGAGCAGTACTGTGCCAAGAAGTGGGCTGTGGTGCCACGGCCTGGCTGGTTGAAGACTCAGTTCTGGGGTGATGGTGAGTATCTGATGAAACAGCTGTCTGTTTCAACAATACTAATTGTTGGGCACTTTGGCGCACATCAGAAGGCCTGCTCTTACTCAGCATAACAAATAACCTGTATTACTGACCTGTTACCTCAACAGCCTTGTCAACTGCCAGCAATATCATCTTTTCCAATGGGGATCTGGATCCATGGGCAAATGGAGGGGTAACATTTAACTTACATTTATATATAATGAATTCTAAAGGACACACATTAAGTTCATAATATTAAGTGATGTTTTTTTAATCACTACAAACCTTACCAAAATGTCCTTTTTCACTGTAGGTTAGAAAATCGTTGAGCTCATCCCTGATTGCAATCAATATACCTGAAGGAGCTCATCATCTGGACTTGCGGTATGTATAATTTTGGTGTTTTGTTTATTGAAGAGAAGTCACAACAGAAGACCAGCTGTTGTTGCTTTATGTGTGGTTTGAGTGTCAGTCCTTGACTTTGCTATGAACAAACACTGATTTTTTTTCAGAGGATCCAATCCAGCGGACCCCGACTGTGTGATCCAAGCCCGTAAAAAGGAATCCGAGATCATCTCCCAGTGGGTACAAATGGAGAGGAAAAAATACCGGGGCCTTAAATTGTAATGGAAAACCAATATGTGGGTTTCAGAGATTTGTAATGAAATGCTTGTCCTTAATTAAGGTTATAATTTTTTTATTTTTTTTATTATTTTATATATATATATATATATATATATATATATATATATATATATATATATATATATATATATATATATATATATATATATATATATATATATATATATATATATATATATATATATATATGAATAAAACAATATTTTTAATTTAGCATATTATTCTCACACATTATGTTTTACTATTACTTTGAGGTATATTTCTGGCTTAAGGTTTGAATGTTTTGCTTTAATCAAATACCTGTACAAATTTGACTAAAGCCCCTATGGTTCTGGCAATTTCCACTCTTATTTATTTTATTTACAAGCTTAAGCCATCCTTACACCAGAACATTTTGACACGATTTGGGAAAGATTCTTGAAAGATTGTAGTCTTTTGAGTAAAGCATGCATGGGGGGCATTAATTAAAAGAAGCCAATAATCTTTCCCAAATCTTGTCAAAGTCTTCTGATGCATGGGTAGCATTCATTCAAAGATAGTGAAACCTTTCATTCTACCCAGAACGTTAGTGGTTAGATTTATAATAATACAACTTTATGGAAGTCAGCCAAGTCAACTGGCAAGAGCTAGAGCCAGAACAAAGGATTTCTACTTTGGAGTCAAAGATCCATGCCCTTCCATCAAACACTGAGACTGGTACAGATTTGAATACCTCCGGGACCTGGGAACTCTTTCTGGGAACGGCTCTTGGCACTTCATCACACATCCCTCGTTCTTGGTGACTGCTGTGAGACATCTAGAGGGGGGAAGGATGACTATATGCTGTCTTCCAAATGCATCTGTGTCTTACACAAAAAACTTGTAGAAATAGTGTCAAAATCTATCGAACGCATCGTTGTGCATGTTGGTGCAAATGACATTTACAAAGAATAGCTGTATGTCCAAAGGGATTTCAAGGAACTTTTTTTTATTTTCTATATGAGCTTGGAAGACAAATTTCTATCAGTTGTCCACTCCCACCGCAGGGAGGTTTTGTATCGGCTACAAGACCACTTTAAACACCTGGCTCACAAAAACATGCTTTTCAGTCTGAGAATATTGCAGACCAAATATCACAGACCTCAGTTGGATTGGAGCCAAAATCTTAACTGTCCTCTCATCACCACCCAGCCTGTTTTTCTGCCGACCTTGAGCTGGCCCTCTGATAAGTGCTCAGTAGCCGTATATAGACTTAGAAGGAACACGCCACCCAATGTCAGTAGTAATATATGTTCTTACCATCAGCAACTCTGCTAAACCAAAACACTCACCTGCACAAGCTGAAACAGTGAGACGCCAAACCCGCTCCACTGTGGGAGCCCTCTGATAAGCACCGGGCAGGTGGACATGCTGCCTCTACTGAAATTAAGACTTTGAAGGAACATCAACAGCCCGCTCAACAATGCCCAAAGCACGTCCCCTGGTACGTCACAAAAACGTGATAAGGAGGACACTGTCTTTTTCTAGCCCGAGACCTTCAGGCACCTCCACCCCCTACTGCTCCCCATTCAGAAGGAGCTCTTAAGCAGCAAAAACCTATTAATTCATATTCTTAGTTCATAGATGATTCACTGGATAATTTTAGTTGAGGATGGCAAATATAATGGATTATATTGCTCTACTGAAACTCAAGAGTCACAGGCAAACAGAAAGCACCATAGAAACAACCCAGCGGTTAATACAAACTTTAAATCCACCATGACATTTTCTTCAGCTGAACAAAGAAAAATCTGAAGTAATTATATTTGGTGAAAAGGAGGATTGCTACTCTTCTTGACACAAAAGGTCTTAAAGCAAAGGATTGTGTGCACATAGGCCAGAGGTAACCAACAGAAAACTAAGAGAGCAACCCCATGACTGCATTAGATGCATTGTGTATAAGCCACAGGACAGTGTTTTATGTTTTAACTTAAGGAACCAAAACCATGTAGTAACTGCATCCATATTAATCGCATTACCTTATAGACCAATGAATCAGATCAGGGACAAATAAATATACCCCCCCCCCCCCCCCCCCCCCCGTGTATTAACCTCATAGTTGAAGAAATTTTGCAAAATCAATGTATAAACCTCGGTTAATAGTCTGGAAATTATGGTAAATGCAAATCCCAAATTTAAGAAACAACACCAGTGTAAGGGTTCATTTTTTTTATTAATTTCTTGACATTAAACATTTGATATGTACACAACTTCATCATACAAAGCTCATGGCATAAAAATACAAGACACCAAACTCTTTTTTCCCAGAGGCACAAACAACCTCATTATAAAGATACCAAATTACATTATTTACGATATGAGGGAAACTATTTATCTGGCAGACATTACAGCTGAGAGAGAGAAATGTTTCTTCCTTTAGGTCCTCTTTCCACAAATGAATTCTCTGGCAATCATTTGAAAATAAACAAGGTCCGGGCACATCTGGTTTCTGACTGATGAAAAGTATACTCGTCAGACTTGTACACTGTAGCCAGAGAGAAGGCAGACAAGAAGCCCTTAAATGTGTGTGATTTAGATTTCTTTCTCTCTTGATGTATCAAACAGTAAAAAAAGCACAGTGATTCCAACATTCAAAAGTATACCCAAGGGAAACGTTTTGACAGATACAGTATGTTTGAGTCAAATCTATTCTACCATTTCAGTGGTAATCAGTGGATTAGAGAAATACTTCAATTCTTCCTCGTGGTTGCTCCAAACTGGATATCTCCTTTAATTCACCATCCCTGTCTGGATTCATAAGGTTTTCCCATCCTGAATATTTATACCAAACAATTCATAAATCAGTCTGTTTTGATAAACTCTACAAGCAATCACCACATTTTTTAACACAGTCAAAATATACACACAACTTTTAACAATGGTTCCCATATGGATTATCATCCAATGCTGCTTAGAATTGTGTGAAAGGCACAAGTGTAAATCAGTCACGGGGATGTGGATATGGTCGAGTAGCTTAGCCTTTTACAGGTACAGCTGAAATAAATTAAACATAGTAAATCATACTCTGGGGACAGCTTAACAGCCACATAATGCTATATATGTAAACCTGATTCCCATTTTTATATCTTTAAAATCCATCAAATAGTTAACATATAAGACATTCAAAAACAAACAACCCTATTTAATAAAAATATCTCACCCCCTTGGAAAAAAACTCAAGAATGTGCTAGAAATGATTTTGGTGAGTGACATTATTTTTCCAGTCCTCATCTAGTAAGAACCTCAATGCTGAAATTCTAAATTCCAGTAAAGTAACACGCTTTGGCCCCCCCCCTTTGAAAACTACAGCACATTTAAATCACACAATACAGAAAGAAAGCAAATCATACTCCCTGTACGCTGCACAGAGAAGACAATCAAAAAGGAAATAGAACTCTTAGGTTGATATGGTCATTGAAACGAGTAACTCTAGTGGGGGGGGGGGGGGTATATACATACATATCACAACGGCACCAGTACTGAATTTAAGTAATCATAGGAATGGCAGTGAGGGTGAAATACATTACTCATTTCACAACTAAATTCATAACAGAAATAAATAGGTCTGTCACAATCAAAACAACTGCATTGCGGAATGTAAAATCAATACTGTATACTAAAACGAAATACCACAAATGGCCGCTACACCATTAGATGGATAAACAGACAAAAAAATACATAGACAGGCAACAACAGAGAAGCTCATTTAGGTTCACACAAATAAGATAGCAGCATATCCCTCATGATTGATGATGCTTAACTGGTGCATATAGACTTTGTGATGAAAACATGAAGACAGATTCACAGTAAAAAACAAACAAACACACATTTGGCTTACTATGGTTGTTTTAAGTCCGAGCCCATGTACTGAAGATGAAAAGCTGTAAAGGTATTGTGATTGGGTCGGCTTTCTACCTGACCGACACCTCTAGGAACCTCATGACTCTTCTACTCTGCCACTAACCTGATGCACCTGGATCAGCACTATGGGGAGAAGGAGGAATTGCAATCTGTTGCCTATAGCTACCGCTTCTCACTCAGGCCCAATGAAAACATGAGAAATTACAGACGACAGCGTGACACCACGCAACCATCCACAAGTGAACGTAGCACTTAGAACCGGTTGAAATACAATCGTTTCCTCAATATTTTTTTTATCTTTATCTATTACATGAGGAATTAATCCCAGAGAGAGAGAGAGAGAGGGAAAAAAACAATGCACCTTGTGAGAGACTACAGTTTCACAACAAGGGTATCAAAAGGAAACTAAAGCAAAACAGAGAAGCAGTCTGAGCCCTGAGATTGAGGTGTGTGAGAGTTTAAAGGACCCCACCCCACCGCGCGTCAAACGGTCTCGCCCGCCTCCTGAGGCCAGATAGGCAGAGGGTGGGCCTCGGTGTTGAAGACGTATTTGTCCAGGCTGATGAGGTCAGGGTTGTCTGAGAAGAGCAGGTAGAGGTACTTCAGCGTCTCTCCTAGGAAGAAGCTCTCCATCTTGTCCCGTGGACTTGGGTACTCAGGATCGCGAACGTTGTTTATGGAAGTGTAGCCACCTGTGGGAACCTTCATGGGACAGCCAAAAAATCCTCTCATCAAAACCCCATTCTTCACTTGGTCACAAGTATTTTACAGCAATAGCAAAACAAGCACGTAAACACTTGTTGGAACCGAGAATAGAAAAAAAAAAAAAAATCAATCATTCAACATGTCTGGTACAAGAATACACAGAAAAGTTTCTCAAAGCTTCGAAGTCAATTCAATGTTGAACTCACTCTTGTGTACTTGTTGAAGTTCTGGAGGATTTCCCATCCCCATCTCTGGTACTTCCTGTCCTTGGTGAACCTGTACAGGTAGAAGAGGCTCTCCACCGTCTCTGGACGCAAGAGGTTATGCCTGTCTGCAAGCTAATGAAGAAGCAAACACAGAACACTCTAACAGCAGGGAAACACATTACCCTAATGCTGCACTCTACATGAGACTGACTTAACATTTCTAGCACAGTCAAAGAAAAACATGTTTCCCAAAAGAAAAGTATGATACCCCTCCCTATATTGTAAAGCTGTCTAGATTGAATGACAAATACAGCTGTGGATGATAAATGTAGCTATGAATAGTCTCTACCTTCACATCGATGTCCGACGTGCTGCCTTGGTGCGTGTTGAAGTGGACGATCTCGGGGCTAAGGCCCGTCTCCATCTGGACGTACATCTGGTAGCAGCCCTCCATCAGCTGCTTGGCCAGCTCCAGGTGCTCCACCGGCAGGCCGTGGTGGTGGCCCAGCGCCAGCGTGCCCGGCAGGAAGCACACAAGATGGTCCTGATGAGAGAGAGAGAGAGAGATGGTGAAAGACAGAGATCAGTTTATACTATCAATTTAACACAAGCCATCCAGACTCATTTAAGGAGACAGTTACCTCCCTCCCTCATGCACAATTGTTCCCCAAACAGAACCACAGATGTCAGTGAGTGAGTGAAGAAGAGAGAGAGAGAGAGAGAGAGAGAGAGAGAGAGAGAGAATTGAAATAGAAGTCAGAAAAATCAATATTTAACATTGGCAAAGAACATTCCCGGCTGTAAAAATGTCAAAGGAGAGCTTCGCAAGACTCCTGACCAACCATTTTGGAGCTGAAGTGGCCGTGGGAAAGTTCCCCGACGAAGGCGAGGCCAGAGGGAGAGGAGTGGCCCAGCAGGTGCTTCTTCACCCCCTCCATCGCCTGCAGGTAGTCCTCCAGCAGCCTACAGGGACGTCACAACCAAACCAGACTGATCAAGTTTACAACATTTAGCACAAGCAAGAAATTATGGCTCATGAAAGGCAGTATGCTTTTGCTAACGCTTACATTTGCTACAAGTGCAGGGCAACAGAATGAAAATAAGTATAATATTAAAATGAATGAATACGAATATTAAAGTAGGCCTACTTGCTCAAAATGAAAAAGTAAAGCCTAGTATGACTGCCTGAATTCAACAAAACTGTCTGCAGCAGTCCTTTCAGAGATATTGCTATTTTTAATGTCTAAGGAGATGAACCAATGCAGCATGTTGACAGCTAGACATAGTTAAAAGCCACAGAGAAGCAGGCGGCAGCAAAATGGACAAAAGGTGAAAAATGCCCCCCCCCCCCAAAAAAAAACAGACAGGATGATGGCAGCTATGGCAAGATGAAAGCCTGACAAATAATCTACAGACCGTATCCAATCTGATGAGACTAAATTACAGGGAGAGCAAGCAGAAGGACATCAAACACAGTGACAGAGGAATTCAGACGCTCAATAACAATTAGAGCCCTCTCCATCGCGCTGTTGTATGCCATTCATTTCACACCCCAGTCTAAGCCTCTACAGCCCCCCTAATATACCCAGCAAATGCATCTTACCCAGGCAGACGTGTCTGGGGAGGCAGTCTATGTAACCATGACTGCCACTCTGCCCGATGCTTTCAGACAGATCAGTCAGCACATGGTGGGGTGGCCGCATTCGCAAGAGCACAGGCGAGGAGACGCTTCGCAAAAAAATGAGGCGGCGTCACCTCGAGCTAAGAGACGAACTAGAAGCTGACGGGAGGGGGGATGGGGTGTGGCGTCGTTTGGACTCACTCGGTTTCCTTCTTGCCGCCCTGGATCCACTGCTTGAGGAGGTACTCGTAGTAGCTGTCGGCGCGGGCGCCCAGCGTGAACACGCCCAGGTGGGTGAACTGCCCGTTGTTGGTGTTGATGAACATGGGCACCAGGCCGTCCTGCTTGCCCTCCAGCTTGTGCACCCGCTTCATGACCTCGTTCACAGCCATCTGGCAGCACAACACAACAGCAGCAACACATATCATTTACACAGCACTTTTCAAGGTGCCCAAAGCGCTTCACAGTGAAGGGGGAACCTCACTAAACTACTACCAATGTGTAGCACCCACCCGGATGATGCATGGCTGCCATTACGTGCCAGAACGCTCACCACACATCAGCTTTAGGTGGACAGTGAAGGAACATTTACACAGCATACAGACCAGCAACATGGGAGTAACTGTACGTACACACCGCCGCCGACTTGAGCTTCCAAAGTGTCAGGAAGTCATTCATTTTCAATGGAAGCCGGCTTCTCTCAGCTGCAAGAAGCGGCAAATCCGTCGTCGCGTTTTGGCCGTCTTGAACGACTTGAGCGTCAAGCAGAAAGTTGAAAGTCAGTCAACTTTATGGTAATGAGCTATGACGCGGTTCAGCGACCAACGACCAGCAACCAATCGAATAGACGGCCTTTAAATAAAGTGTTAAGATAGAACATGATCGAACGTAAAATGCGGTCACGTCAGAGCGGCCCAAAGCCTCCAAAGCTTCCCTGTACTTTTTTGACAAGCGTCCTTGACAGGGCGACCAGAGCTTCTTTGGAAGCTCAAGTCGGCGGCGGTGTGTACATACAGTTATATCACATTTCTTTTTAATAACAATTTTAACTGCTCAAGAATGAGATGCACTTCTCTTGTTTGAAACTTAACACTCTTACAGTATCTCAATAATTCATTTCTTAATCAACACATGACCAGTTACAATATGGGACTTTTATTTAACTGTAAACTTGTCCAATAAATCGACATTTGCATGGCAGGCACTGTAGACAAAAGGCTGAGAAGAGTTTAGGAATAACATCCATAAAGGTCCATTACACACTCTACCTGGTATCGTGAATCCTGGGTGACGTGACTCAATTCCCTGAACTCCAGCTGGATGCTGGTAACCTCGGCAACCGTGCTATCAGATGTCCAGCGGGGAGGGTGGGCTGTTCCTGCCCCGATGTTTACATCCGAGTATGGAATTTTGGAAGGTGTGTTGAATGCTGGCATCAACCTGGTTCCAATGTCAATCTGCAAAGGTGTTATGGCAGAGACAAGGTATCTCTCTCTCTCTCTCTCTCTCTCTCATATATTATATATATATATATATATATATATATATATATATATATATATATATATATACACACACACGTCTTCTCCATTCATTTTTTTTATGTCTTCACAGGAAGACAAACTTTCCTACCCTTGCCCTAAAAGTCTGCTGCAGACCCATGTATATCCCTGTCTCATTCTTAATAACATGTGGCACAGACACGGGAGTGGAGGGAACAGTAATAGCACTTGGCTGCCTCCTGACTCACAGCTTTTTCAAGGAACAGCGAGTCCCCCGTCAGATGGTACGTGCTGAGCAGGCCTCCCAGGATGCGAATGGTGCTCTCAAACAGATTAACGTCCACATTCTTGTTGAAGGAAAGCTCTGAAGCAATCCACTTCTTAGCTTCTTCAAATTCTACAAGAAGAAGCAGAAAAACAGTCTTTCATGCCAAAAATAACTTTCACTTTGCTCACCAAAAACAACTGTCATTTCCTTTCTAGTACAGCCATTCAGTAAACAGGAGTAAGTAAACCGACATCCTGCCTGCAAAAAACTGGCATCCTACCCTGCCAATCTAACAGCCAATCAAGTAACAATTTTGGGAAATGCTGTTTGTTACCTTCTTTTAGGTCCAAGATCCACATAGTGTCCAGTGAATCGATCAGGGTCAAGCCTAGGCCAAACCACTCTCCGTACGTCTTGGATAGTGGCTTCAGCTCGTCATGGCCCCAGGCAAAATCTTTGTATCCCTTCCAGGCATGCCTAAAGGCCTCCCTCACCGCCTCCAGTCGGACTGACTCTGAAACACAGACAGACCAGCCAGTGAGGGGCCAGTGGAAATACAGGACACATTCAGCTCTATTAATAACACAGTTACACTGCAAAACCACAGGACAAGCGAAGCACGTGCAGCTGAACTAAAGCAAAGCTTGACATTTTAACAAAACAATTTGATTTGATGGTAAAACCCTGAGGTTGTCACCGTTCACTGACTGTTCACAGTGCGATGAATTTGCACCCTGTGAATAAAGCCCAGTGTAGAAAGGGAGATGGGAAACAATGGGGGTTGTTTGTGTTCCTATTGGGACTGTAATAAACTTGACTTCCAGACATCTCCTGAACGCTGACAAACACAGGCTGCGGTATAGTGTGGGTTTAAAATCCCTGCACAGGGCGAGGTCCATCACAATAACTGAGTTCTGTTGTAAGACACAAAATCCGCTCATTATGCTGTTAATAAAACCTGTCTGAAAACAGAAAATATTCAGGGGAACAGCAAAGAAAAGTCCACGAGACAGAAGCACAATACTTTTTCATGCAAAGCCTCCATGCAAACTGAAAGGCGTGAAATGAACTAGCGTGCAGATTTAATTTAAGTCCATCTGTAATCCAGGAGTCACCCTTTGGCTTAATATATCCGTTATTACACAAAGTAAAGGCTGTATAAGCAGTAGACTAGCAAGAAGCCAATCATCAAACTGGTGCTTTTACAGTCACCTTAGCCTTCATACCTTTGAATCTTTTATGGTAGAGCACAGTTGCAAGCAGTGATACAGGATGAGGCATTTCTCAGGAGACAATGCCTCAAGGTATCAAACAGATCCATAGTGCAATTAAACTTAACCAATGAGAGTCTAGGACTCCTTAGCCCCATGGCACCTATTTGAGACACTGGCCTGGTCAGCAAAACCTTGAAGAAGAAGCTCTACTGTGGGAAGCTACCTGCCACCATACCTTAGTGTTTCCCCATTTATTCATCCTGAAACATGTCCTTTTTCATTAAGGTGTGAGCTGTAAGCAAGACTGACCTGGTTCCAAGAGGGATGTATTCTCTGCTTCAGCATCAGCCTTGTCTTTGTTCTCTTTCTCCTTAGCAGCAGGATCTGTCACTTGGTCCGCTTCAATCATGGCTCCACGCCAACTGCCAGATGAGATCAAAACGACGTGTTATACTCTTACCTTTATTAGAGCTGAGAATCAGAATTCTTCATCACAAGCATCACATATGTTGTGACACAACTAAGGAATCAGTAACCTGCTATGAATCTACTGGGAAACTAAGTATCCTTCGAACTCAGGGATTTTTTTTTTCAGTTCATCAGATCTGGCCTCCACTTTATTAACACAGCAAGCCCCCCAAGGCAGTGTTACTTGAACCAAAGGGAACAGTACTCAAGAGTACGCACACATTTTCCCAGGAGCCGACAGCCTTTCACAGTCTCACCTTACAACTGGTTTCCCATCCTCCTTCTCTGCATTCTTTGGCTCGGGTTTGCCTTCTGCCAGCAGGGCCGACGATGCGTTCCCCTTCTTCTGCTGGCGGTTCTGGAGCAGCGGTGGGCCTCGCTTGTGGGACGCCTTCCTCTGAAAGTCAAACGGGTGACAAAGAGAAGGGGGGTGTGTGAGGCTGGAGTGCGGCAGATGGAGAGCCGACATTAGTAACACTGAGACGCGTCCCCCCCCCGAGTCTGAGAAAAAGAAGGCCAGGCTGAAATGTAGGCTCCCGCCATCTCCTGCAACATTCATAAGCCGTGTCAAACTGACCTCAGAGGGCGGCTCTGGCAGAATGAGCCCAGGCGGTTTCGGAAGCTCCTGGGCGAAAGGCTTCGGGTCGCTGTCCTTCTTCAGCTCTCCTTCCTCCCTCAAAGCTCTGTCTGAGAACCCTGACAGCATGACATACGTGATGTAGAGGAAATGACATTATGTAATACGACGAACGTGAACTTAGCAAGTACAGGAGTTTATGTGGTGACTTTAATGATTTTATGATAATTCTTCACATACGCACCTCTCCAGTGTTCTGTTAGGGACGGGTATGTGGCAATGCCACAAATCAACACCAACACTGTTATGAAGAGGATCAAGCTGCGCTGTAAACGTGATAGCTGCTTCCATTTCTGGGTAGAACACATCAATTTGTCACATACAAATATGTCCTGTAAGTCTCACACACTGACAAACGGAGGCATCAAATATCTACCGCCCACACACACAAACAAACAAACATACCCTGACACACCTTTTCTTTTGTTTCTTTATTAATTTTTAGTCTATGGATGAGTACCCTTCACTGATGTTCAAGTCAGGGATTATAAACAATGAATGTGACAGTAAGGATCTGATAAGGTGCATGTTTTTTATCCCCATCATTGTAAGTATACAGGTGAGGAAGGCCGTACTCACTCTCCAGCACGACTGTCGCCGCCACTGCTTTCCATTGGTATAGCCTCTTCCCTGCTCGAGAAGGTTTAAGGATACCAATTCCTTTCTCGATGGCGAGAGCATCTCTCCACCCTTTCCAGGAAAATATCATACACACGGTCCCAAGCACGTCATGCGGGCTGGAAATGAGAGAAACCCAACAGATTTCAGAAGAGAACCACCCACCACGGAGGGTGGTACCTATCAGAGCAGTCTGACATCAGCCGTCATCTAGGACTACGTTAATGTTACAGGTTTTTATAAAAATGTATTCTGTCAAGTCAACATTCAAGCACAAAAGGAGTGATAGGTTGGCATAATGTCCATTCTCACTTAAACACGAAGGGGGAAAAAACGATGTTACTTGGTTAATCTTACTTAGTGTAGCTATGCTGGGCTGACACCAAAAGTAGCGATAGGTTATCGTAGCTAACTTGCTGATAAGACCATGCATAAAGTAACGTTAAATTGAGTTCTAGTCCTAAACAATTAGTTACTAAACTGGGTACACCAAATGTACGTTAGCTGAATGAAATGGAAGCTGTACATCCAAACCACTAACACTGTCAGCTACCAAAAACTTACGCCATAACTTCCAAGTTAGCCATCACATCCTGGCTAGCCCAACTTGTGTCATAGTCACGTCACTTAAAACTTAACGCTACCAACAATAACATACAATGATACACATAAAAAATGTGTTGAAGTAGTGGAACTGAGATAATTTAGTAACTCTGTTCTAAATTCACTGACATAATTTAACAATTGTTATCCTAGCTTGTTAGCCGCTAGCTAGCTAGCTTGGAAATCAAACTCCATTAAAAACAACATACCCTTTCAATCCTTAGCTTGCTTGCTAACGTTACAGCTAGCAATTTCAATAGACGACCTTACCTTCTCCGATGCTGAACAAGTCCTACCCTCACAGGTATCTTATATCAAAATAAATTCCACAGCTGCCCGTCAGACTCGTGCAGGATACAGTGGGTTAACAAAAAAACCTATGCATCTCTAAATGTTTTTGGCGTGAGCTAACGTTAACTCCTTGACAACTTCGTTAGCTAACATTAACGTTAAAACAATATTTTGTGAAAATCGACCCAATCCCTGTAGCGTCAACTCGAAAGAATTGCATTCTGCTTGTCATTGCAAGATGAAGATAAGACACTTTAGGGGTGAAAAAACCCCCAGATATGTTCCGTAAGATTGCCCTGTAAGATTCTGACACTTCAGCTAAGTTAACATTGCGATAGGCTACACTACACTACAGGTTGTGTCATCTCTGTACCATGTAATGCCAGTCTTGCTTCAAGACAACGCCCCCTCTGTTCACATTAAGGAAATGCCGTTCACACCAAAGATTCAAGACCAGAGGTTCACACATCTGTCTTACACAGACTGTATAGAACTATATACTATGGTCTCACATTTAGAGTGTTAGTATTAAGTGTTTTGTGACAAAAAAGATCCTGAAAAGTCATTCTTCATGACCAGTGACAGACCCCAGACCACAATGCAAGCTCAATTGAATCTCACTGACAATAGGCTATAGGCCCTTTGTGCTGAAAAAAAAGAAGGAAAAGAACATTTCTGATTCATTTCTTGCTCATGATGAAGTTTTTGTGGAGTTAACATAGAATCATCATGGAATTAAAGAAGGCTACTATTGTTCAATCTCAATCTATTTAAACTTTGAACACAGAATCAGTCAACAGATCCAATAAAACCAGTTCGACTGAGTCTGTGACTCCAGAGACCAACTAAAAGCCATATTCTTATCAGCCACCACAATGCTGTCCAACGGGGTGATACTGGTTTCCTGCTCTGTTTTCCGTTTTGCCACTGGCCTCTCTCTTGGCCTCCCTCGCTGCTCTCTGAGGCAGTGATGGCCTTAGATATGTTGTAACAATGGAAGGTGTGATGTACCTCAGGAAGAGGTCTACGGGTAAAAGCTGAGGGTAGATAAATAGAGGAGGTGACCTCGAAGTAGTAAGGCACGTAGCCCTCTAAAGGCATTAACGTAGAGATGCCATTATTCCTCATGTATGAGATTAACGTGTCCCATGTGTTCAACTTTTTTCTCTGTCTCATTTCAGTTAATTGTGTGTGTGTGTTTATGTGTAACATACTGCCTGTCACAAACAAGTCCAATTTCCACTAGGATCGCAGGCTCACTGAAAACTCAGTAGGTGGGAGATATTCATATTCATATATATATATATATATATATAAACTTTCATCCACACAGCTCGGTGTGGATTAATTGGCAGTTCAGGGGGAACAGGTGTAAGATCAGTGTCGATCATCGATCATTTTGACAATGGAAAAAAAACGGAGTTGGACTGTGGCCTGTAACTTAAAGTATTGAGTAGTTTGTTTATTTGAAATATGTACATACAATTTGCACAATCATCCTGACAAGAGGCAATAAATGGCATGTAAGTGCATGATAGTTTGAAAAGGTCTCTTGTCATTTCGTACAAATCTTATGAAACAAAATGTGGTGACCTGATTATAGCTATGAAACATGTAAGCACTCTGCACTCTGTGTGGTCCAAACAAATAATGAAGACCACAGTTTTTGTTGTTGTTGTTGTTCTGTCACCATTTTGTTTACACTCGGCATAGCCTACCAATTAATTTGAACATTTTAAGGTAATATTGCAGATGTTGCTTATTAAAACACAAAACATAATGCAGAGAAGAGAGGGAGAATGTGTTATCAGAAGGCACCACACCCCACAACTGACACTTCTTGACAGGTTCTAAAGTGTTATTTAACCTTGAAAGTGCTAAGCATACGAACAGAGAGAGGATAATAAATCAAAAGCCTGGACCTGTAACACCCTGTAAACATCTTGATGGTGAAAATGATTCATCAGCTGAGTTTTTTTTAATATATATTACTATACAAAAAATTGTAATAAGATGAAATCTGGCAGTTATTGAGTTTAGGGAATGGTATGATATCTATTTCAATGACCAAAATGACCACACCATAAATTACAGTAAGGTTAAAAAAATATAACCAATATACATCTACAGTAAGAAAATGAACAGAACAAAACAAATACAGAAGAAACAGCATTGTCTCAGCCAGCTAAGGCAACCACATCAATGTATACTTCATGCAAAACTTTAGGGGCACTATATTCCATCCAAAATCTGGGTCTGATCCATCAGCATTGGGAATCAGTCTAAGTCGAATGCCATAGTAAGACACATAACACAAGTTCATACTAGCTAGGTAGGTAAGTAGTGGAAAATCATAGATTATGTCATTATGACAGAAAGATATGTTTCCCTAAGTGATGACAAGGTGTGCATGATATAATTGACAATGCCATGTGCACAGACAGACACCTGAAAAATACAAATGATCAGTCTGTTTCAGTTAATTATGCATCCTGGCAATATCAATGAGATTTTTAATTGCAGTCCCATATCAAAGTAAGTAGCACTTTGAGCACTGGCATGTCAAAGGTTTGTGTACAATGATTGTTGAGAAATCAACTAATTCAAAATAACGGGTAAATGTTGGAAGTTGGTGGTGAGGTTTCATATTGTTTATCAAAGTTAGCAGTGTCTCTAATTTAGAGCACATTGTTAGAGAGATCTGACACTGATTTGTCCACAGTCTTCTGGTCATGAACATACCTGATGTAAAAAAAAAAAGAAGTAAATCCAGCACTTGAAAGTACAAATAATCTTTACACAATCTAGGCAAAAGAATCATACACATAACCAACATATATAAATAAGCACCAGTATCAAGTTTCTAAAGCCTTTGTAAACAAAACATAATGTGATAATCTGCTTAAACCAAAATGTAACTGCCATGTGAAAAGGTGGACAAAGAGTTTATGATGTTCAACGGCAATTTCTTGCTGATACACTAGATTTCCTGGTCCCCGACAGCACAAAGTAGAGTACAAAACATCCTTGTCCTGGTCGTTGCCCTTTCATTTTCAGCTTTCCCCCAAATCCGCCTCTCCTTTGCTTGAGGGCCAAATGAAAAGCACTCCTAAGATCAGCTGTCCTCCAGGCTGAGCATATATGCAATTGGTCCTAACTGAAGCAAACAGGCCCAACAGTGAAGCTAAACTCTTCAGTGAGGTCACTGTTGCCAAACAAAGCCACGTCTCTGATTGGTAGAAGATCCAGGTCGTTGGTCTCAAACTGGAACACAGACTCCCGGGATCCAAGGTCGAACGCTGTACCAGGCTGCCAGAAGAATGAGGGAAATGGGAAATTAAAGCTGCAGTCAGTGTGCTTCTAGATCTAGAGTAATGACATATTTCTGAAGGATGATAGATTGTCCCTGTCTCTTCTCTGTATATTGATATTTTTCTAGTGTGTTTTTATGCAGAGGTCAGAAATGAAAGGGAACCCAGAAATGTAACACACATCAAATACATCAAAATGGCACTAAAAGATCAATCCTTTAAAGTTGCATTTTATTTTTATAACAATAAGGCGTATGGTTCTTTTAAAAAAAAAAAAACATAGATACTGGTGGGAAAGATAAGTAAGTTTCAACACACATACCATACAATCACGTAATGTGCCCACAAAACTTTGCCTCCTTGTGTCAGCGAGGAATTTAATCTCCCTCTCTGTTGGTCCTTGCCTGCTGCCGGGCTGGCAGGTGAAGGTTATGTTCTGGCTGGCCAGGTTGCTGTTGAGTCTAAGGAACCTCATCTGCACCACGCTGCTCTCTGCGTACTCAAACTACCACAGGGCAAAGAGACGATTGGGTTACAGATATCAGAGAAGAGTTCAGAATAATCAAACGGAAGGTAGACACGGGCAAAAAAAACCCTCTTGGTCGACAAAGTTACAGCACTTGAAGGCATATATAAAATGTATTACTGCAGTGCTGGGCTCAGTAACCTTTGTCCAAGAACTGAGTAGTGTGGTGTTTTTTATGGCCTACCTGAAAGCCACCTTCTTTATTACTGAGCCACTGAAATGAGTCTGACTCGGAGTCCTTCAGCCAGGATCTCAGTGGTAACTGCGGGGGAAAGAGGCATACTCAGGTTTTACACTGATTGCAATAAAAAAATTACCAGCATGTCATCAGAAATAACACTTGCGTGTTCATGGATATGATGCAGCAGCATGGAGATGCAAAACAAAACAGTATTCATAACTTACAAGAAAATCACATAAGAAGTAACATTTCAACAAAATTATTGGATTATTAAGTGATCATCAATAATTTGTTCACTTTTGTTTGTTAAATATAGATTGGAGATGAAGAGGACAAAAGTTGGATTGTCAATGTGCATTACATCCTCATCGCATACAAAACTGCCTGAGGTGACATCAGGGGATCACAGATGGTACCTGAGATTTCCATGGAGACAGGCATGTTTTTCCACCTGAAGTGAGGTCACAGTAGACCAGAAAGGCATCAGCAGGGCTGCCCTGATTTGGGTCAATGTAATACATCCCTGAAAAAACAAAACATACTGTACAATGATCTGATTCACCATACTACAGCAGGCACAAACCAAACAGAAATACAAACAGAAATACAAACTGTTCAACCAAACAAAATGTATACAAACAGAAATATAAACTCTTCACACAAACAAAAACCACAACAGAGAATTAGACAGGATTGCTTGCTCCGATTCTGACCACTGGTGAAGTTGGGCTGTGACAGCCACAGCTCAAGGCAGCTGGTGGCTGGATGCTCTTTGGTGCCCTCTGGTGGGTTTAAAAACCAACGCAGGTCCTGTTGTAGGGAATCTAGTAAGGTTCTAATCAGAGGATAGTTGGGCTTGTCTGCCAAGTAGGTGAGATCCTGGAAAGGATGACCAGAAAACAACATGAGGATGCTAATCATCATAGCAGAGAATGCAAACTACAACAGTGACACCTGGTGGCTCCATAGAATGGATGTAATTCTACACAGAGAATGGTACATTAAAATAACAAGTCAGACTACATTGACTTAAGTAAAAGAATCAAAACAGCTGTGATTGAGCTGAACACTTGAGAAACAAAAGTCATCATCAACACAGAATAGCATGTTACTATGATATCAAAACGCAAGCATTGAGGAAAACTGGACAACTGTTCTCTAATTTCACAGATTGGAATACAGAACACATTGGAGTTTCTTTGCCACTTTAAGCTGTTAGACTCCTGTGTTTCCAAATAGTGTTTCAACACCACTTAAAAGTTCTCTGTGCTCAATTTGGATTGGCATCATACTTTTTCAATCACAACTAAAAGATAATGCCACTTGACATAACATGCCTTCAGTTGTATCAGTGTGAGGTTCAGAGATATCCCAGGAGGTCCTGGTGCTCCCGGTAACCCCTAATAAAAAGAAAAGCACACAAACACATTATAATAATGCATTTATAATAATATAGTCTACTGATGATACAGCACAGCAGCCGGCCTATGGACGAGTACTCACAGGTGGTCCTCTTGTCCCCTTTGGGCCAGGTTGTCCTTCATACCCTTTTGGACCCTGGAGAACAAGACAAAACAATGCTTTGTTTTTGTTTTTACAAACAATTGTACTGTAAACCACTTTTCATGTACAGGTAATGCATATGTTAGCCATATAGGTGTACAGTACAAGATCACTTATTTGTTTGTATTCTGAATGCATGCTTAATGTTGTAACTAGAATGTAGAAATAATGGAAGAAAGTGCATATATTCTGTATAAATACATATATATAACTACATCTAGAATCTTTAATGATGTCCTAGTATTGATCCATTTTATCTACTGATAAGAATGACAGCCTACCTTTTCACCAAACAATCCCTGCAGTTGGGGGAGAAAGATACATCAGATCAGTATTTATCAGTTACATCAGCTCTGCCACCAATAAGTCTGAACAAAATGGAAAAAAAAAATAAAACAGATAATGTGTTTAATATGCATGGTATGCTTACAGGCATGCCAGGAAGCCCAGGGGTTCCTCTTCGTCCAGGTGGGCCGATGTCCCCCTGAAAAAGAAACAAGATGAATTAAGCACTGAAATGGATTGACACCGATTGTATGGTAAATGTGATTTAAATACATGGAATTTCTTTACACCCAAAACAGTCCATTACCTGCTCCCCTTTGGGTCCGCCCTGTCCATCATTACCCAAAAGGCCCTGTGTTCCCTAAGAATAGATGTATCGATATCAGTGGTGCAAAGGTTTACCTGAATATGCATATAACACTCTGTCATGCTCTATTGCAACAATCCACTAATACATAAACTATTGCTTATTAACTATTGCTGTACATAGGTTCAAACACAAAATTAACTATCTACTCTTACTGACAATGTTCTATTTTTTTGGTTTCACACAATTTTGTGGATTAGGTAGTGCTGTTGTGGATTAGGTAGTGCTGCAGTACCTTCGGCCCTAGAATACCCGGAGGACCTGGCAACCCCCTCATCCCTGGCTCTCCCTTCAGAAAAACGTAATGTGTGAATAGGTTATACTATATATATATATATATATATATATATATATATATATATCAACATGTAAATAATTGTCGGATGAATGTAAGTTACATCCTGATCATACCTCCACACCCTTCTTCCCATTTACTCCCTTCTCACCGCGGATGCCTGGTGTGCCCTAATACCGGAGAGAAAAAGAGATTTGGATAAAAAAGGATAGTTTTAATGACATTTCAGTATGATCAGTACATCCGTTTTTCCTCTAATTACTTATATTTCAAAAGTGGTGCAATGTGTACTTGGACTCATAGGAGACTATGGTATGGTGCTGTATGGTATGGTGCTATACTTCATGGAAATAATGTTGTATATACTGTGTAATAATACTGTGTAATATACTTACATATAGCCCTTGTCTTCCTGGTGGTCCAATCTTCCCCCTATCCCCCTGTTTACCCTGTACATATTAATTACCACATTAAGCAGATGGCTTGTTCAATACTTCGATATCTGTGCTGTACTGCTGTATTTTCATAAACATATGCAACACATACAGAAACCAGCACACAGTAATAAATGATGCAAGACACCGTGTAACAGCATGAGATCATGCAAAATACACTGGTACGTTTTGTTTTCCTTCATCTACTGCTCCACACTCTCGGTCTTTATATGGAACAGGGGATAAAAGCTGCATTCCCGTCTCATAGGTTGAAACACATTAGGTGTGTATAGGGGCTCAGGGACTCCTTACAGAGAGCGAGTTGTGTTATTGAGGTCATAATAGCACCTTGGGCAATAACACATTTAAATGCTCAGTGGCCAACTCATCCCCAACTCCACTGAGGATTATATGCAAACTTAAATGCCAGCAGGACGGCACAGAGCACCCACTGCCTGAGCCTGGTGGATGTGAACATCAACGACTTTGCAGCTTTCCTCATGCTGTGAAAATGCTATTGTTTTTTGCATATTCATTGCAAAGGACTGAACCAACAGGCATGCAACTCAAATAAATTCAAAATATTCAGGACTTTGAAGGACTACAAAAAATGTCCTACCTTTTCTCCCGATGTCCCTCTAGGCCCTCTGATTCCAGCTTCACCTCTTTTCCCCTGAGAGAAAGATTAAACCTTTTCACTGCACACAAAGCAAGCAGTTGTGATAGAATACAGGAAAGCGGCTTCATGTCTTACCCTTAGTCCACTATACCCTGTTTTTCCTGATCGTCCATCTCGACCATCTTTTCCCTGCAAGTCAGTAAACACTTAATATAATCGAGCTAGGTACATTTACATTGCTTGTAGTTATTTACTTTCCTCCTGGGTTTCTGTTGGGTATTAGCAAATGTCAGTGAGACTGTAAATCAGTAAATCAATGTAAATCAGGTTTATAGGCCAAGTATACTTGCGTATACAAGGAATTTGGTCTCTGCATTCATCCCATCACACACACAGAGCACATAGTGAGGTGAAGTACACACTAATCCGGAGCAGTGAGCTGCCTTGCTGCAGTGGCGCTCGGGGAGCAGTGAGGGGTTAGGTGCCGTTACTTCAGCCGTGGATGTGGGCATTGGAGAGCAGTGCTCAACCACTCCCCCTGCCCACATTTTTCCTACTGGTCGGGGGTCGAACCGGCAACCCTTCGGTTTCAAGCCCGAAGCCCTAACCGGCCACGGCTGTTAAAGATGACACGGATGAAGTATTTTACCCTCTTCTCTATTGTTAACACAGAAGGTATGCAACTTTGGTCTGTCAGAAATATGCTCAGATGTTATTAAGTTCATTTATAACCTTATAATTAGGCCAGGGAATAAAATGGCCCATTTTAGCAGATATCTAGCGCCCCCTCATGCTTATCTGGCACCCACATGAATAATCAAGTGCACCTTATTAATGACTAGACCCCCCCCTCCCTTTACACTCCTGTCTGTCCTGTTCTTTCTTTTGTCCTGTCTTATATGTTGTGTTATGTATTATATGTCACTATGCCTGCATTGGGAAAATTGCCCCTCGGGGATAAATAAAGTTTTTTGAATTTAATTGAATTATGCTGATTGGCTGCCTTGCAGCCAAAGACTGTTCACAATAGGCCCCAGCAACTTCTTCAAAGTACGAGATTTGCATATGAAGGAAGAAACAACTGTGTTTCCCGTTCACAGCTTCTTGCATATGGCTTTGTGGCCATGCATCAAACTTTCCTAATTCAACAAAGCCCAGGTGGGAACATTTCCCCATGCTGTGACATCTTTAAAGTAAACCTTGAGGATTAGTGATGTTCCTGAAATACAGTATGTGCAACTGGAAGGACAAATTACCGTAACACTAACTACAGTCAGAGCATTTAGCCTGCCTCTTTTTTCAGTCTGTCAGCTCTTTTTCCAAACACCTATCCAGACAGTTACATTTCCACATTTACATTTTTTGATTTGGCAGATGCTTTTATCCGAAGCGACTTAAAAAAAATGAGGAATAGCATTCAAGCTACAATGCAGAGGAGACCTTATGAAGCATTTCATACTACATGAATCAATGCTATTACCAGAGGATGAGAGTGCAGATGTTATAAGTACTAGTAAAAGTGTAGTCGAAGGAGAAAGTGCTAGAAGAGGAAGGAGGCAGAGGAGGGGAAAAAGGGAAGTGCAATAAGAGAGTAAAACCATATCAGGGGTCAAAAAAGTTTTTTTTGTCACCTTTTGTCCTTTCACACCTTGTCTTCCCTCAGGTCCTCTTTGGCCTGTCTGTCCCTAGAAGTGTCAGTAGATCTCTCATTAAAAATGATGTGCTTGCTGGTAGCACAGCTCTAAAAGTGTGAGCGCTCATTATTGACTAAATGTACTTGCCTCAGGTCCAGGAGAACCATTTGGTCCATCAGCCCCCATCTCACCAGGTGTCCCCTGCAAGAAAGACATTTTTGAGTCGTGCACAATTTAAATGGCTTAATTTTTAATCTGATGGTAAAATGATGGTATAACTGTGTTTTGATTGTGCACAGCTTCACACTTCTTGAATTTCCCCTTGAGGATCAATAAAGTATCTATCTATCTATCTATCTATCTATCTATCTGTCTATCTATCTATCTATCTATCTATCTATCTATCTATCTATCTATCTATCTACAGTATCTGGGGTATGACTGATAATCCTACGAGGAACTCCTTTACTACTATCCCATTTTAGAGTCTCAAAACAGGTGATTACATAATTATGAACACACTAACCCTTCTGAGCAGATGTGTAAAGAGAGATGTTGTACCTCTAATCCAGGAGGTCCGTTAGGTCCTCTTATTCCAGGTAAACCCACTGGTCCCTGAACACAGACAAAATGACCCTACTGCATTAAGACACTGTGATTTAACACAAACTCACTACAATATTTATTACAGAAATGCATATGAATGTTCCTTACCATCTCTCCTGGCTCCCCTTTCTCCCCTGGGTCACCTCGAGTCCCCTCTTGACCAGAGAAGCCCTTTGGACCAAGTGCGCCATAGTGGCCTGGTTGCCCCATCAGTCCCTATGAAAGCATAGGTGAGCTACAGTGACACGCTACAGCTTTTCAGGAACTACTTTCAATTACATAACGAGTAACCTGTGGAATTTTAATAACACTATGTCACAATACATGCCATACACATGGAGATCACATACACACCTTGTCCCCGAATTCTTACCTTTGGGCCAGGACTACCAGTGTGTCCTTTTATCCCCCTGTTCCCTGGTGGCCCCTTTTCAACAGGGATTAAAGCATGTGGTGCCATTAAGACATTATCAGTACTGTACTATCTTGGCAATGAATTCAATCTGGTCTGTAATGACAGAACCCTGGTCATTCACACTTTTTTTTTTTACTTTGTCTACATTTATTTGAACTTGAACTGATCATTAAGCAATACCTGTTGACCTAAAGTTCCAGGGACACCTATTGCACCTCTTGATCCCACGTCCCCCTGAAAAAGAGGATATAATTACATTAGAGCATCAGCCACAAAGAATCACAGTAAACTGTGTATGTGGTGGTGTTGGATACCTTTCGCCCTGGAGGGCCATCAGGCCCAGGGGACCCCCAAGGACCTGCAACACCCTGCAGGTTGAAGTATCTCTTGTCAGAAAAATCTTATTTCATAGCCTTAAATATCAGAATCATAGATGAGTTATCATTAAGTGTCCTTCATGGCTCAAAGCATATAGCAATCCAAATAAAACCAACCTCTAGTCCCATCAAGCCTGAGGGTCCCATTTTCCCCATCAGCCCAGCTTCACCCTGTACAGAAAAGCACCACACATTTGAGCATAACTATTGGACTTTGATGTTACACATGATACATTTGACAGATAGTTTTGATGAAGTCTAAGAGTAAGTGTTAATGTCTTGAATTACTCACAAGAAGTCCCACGTGACCCTTGTTTCCTTTACTGGCCCTGTCTCCTTTGACCCCAAACACTCCTGGGAACCCAGGCAAACCAGCAAATCCTTGTGCCCCTAAATCTCCCTTGAGATAAAAGACACGGTCACAGTCAGCGGTATGTACAGTAGATGTTTTTACACTGTAGACATTCTTACATTCAACAAAAGCAATACATAGAACTGAACAAAGATTTGGTCAATTGATGCATCAGAAGGAATTTGTTTGGTGACAGAGTAATGAGCTTGAATGCTGCAGGTGGACCAAAATAAAGCAGCCTCTTCTGCACTGGCATTTAATACATGCCTTAAAATGCAGATGGGAACAAACTACATGCACAAAAGAGCTACAATTCTCATGCATTTCTCAAACAATGTTTAAGCAATATTTACTTTTTCTCCTTTGGGACCTTTTTCACCAATATGGCCAGGAACACCAGCATCTCCCTGTATACAGTGAATCATCAGATATAATAGTGTAGAGACAGGCAGGCATGACGTGATGGAGTGATCATCAGGACACTCGGGAATTGTGGGAAGGTAATAACGCTGACCTGTTTTCCTCTCAGCCCTCGCTCACCCTGGTGGCCTTGGACGCCCTGCAGCCCAGGATCTCCAGGAGGTCCTAGAGTTCCAGGCCTTCCAGACGGGCCTGACTCTCCCTATGATTCATTCATAGAGGGCAGATGATACAGGTGAGAAAGGAAAAAAGGGTAAAACCACTAAAGTACAGTAGTATTAAACAAGTATATGACACAAGTATTTGAGTACCGGTACATAGTTCCTGAAAACCGGTACATAACCGGTACATAGTTCCTGAAAACGGTGATAAAACACAACCAATAATGCAGTCCTTGGTGGAAAATGGTGGAAGTGTCTGGGACAGTCTACTAAAACCTCCAGTAGTGTGAATTTCAGTGATTGAGAATAAATCTCTCCTACCTGTTCACCTTTTTGTCCTGGCGGACCCTCTACTCCAGCACGACCTGGAAGACCCTATGAAACATAACATCAACTGCTTTTATCATGGCACATGAAGTAACACATAACATTAGACTGAGAAGAAATACAATGAAATGCAAAGTCATCTACGTTCATCTACATTGCACAACAAACAATGTTTACATTGTGACTAGATTTTTCTTTGTGCATAGAAGTTGGATGGTCAACCAAACTTATCTGAAATATGTTTCTTGTACTCTCCTGTGTATTGCTGGGTCATAGACCTCACTGACCTGTTGGCCATCCATGCCAGAAGGACCAGCATCTCCAGAAGGTCCCAATGTCCCCTGCAGGAGAGTTGTTTCATGAGATAACTTGCCCATTGTGGGACTCTCACTTTAATATTAAAAACATTTGTTTTACCTCTGCTGTTATTTCAGAACAACAGCACTATCTCGTCTGCGACAACACTGAAACTACTGTTAGTGTAACTGTCATTTAATCTATCACTTTATAAAAATGTGATCTTCTTGTGGGCAGACTTACCCTCTCACCCTTTCCCCCTGTTTGTCCCATAGGCCCATCGATGCCAGCTTTACCCTATGAAAGCATGGATGAGTTATTCATTATTATGTAATCATTGTCATTAATATAGCCGCAAGCGGCAATATGGGGGCCTAGCAGTACACTAGCAAAAAATGCATTGCCATGGCATGAGCAAGCACTCGCAGCAA
Organism: Alosa sapidissima; assembly: GCF_018492685.1. NCBI lineage: Eukaryota > Metazoa > Chordata > Actinopteri > Clupeiformes > Clupeidae > Alosa > Alosa sapidissima. The sequence goes on from NC_055964.1 coordinate 17,573,383, forward strand.
CTTTCATGGCAATTGGATAAAGAATGGCTGAGATATCAGCTCATTTACTTTGTTACAGCACCCCTATAGCCCAAGTTACACCAATGCGCTTGTGCGTTCTCACAATCAAGTGCTAAGTCACAACTGTACCAAGTTTGACTTTAGTACATCAAAGCGTTACTGAGATATGAGCTCACTTTCCTTATTACAGCGCCCCTAGAGGCCAAATGACACCACTTTCCTTGCATGTCCTCACAATCAGGTACTAATAAGTCCTTGTACCTGGTTTAAAGGGTTAAACTATGTATATCAAAGCCTTACTAAGATATGAGCTCACTTCCAGTTTTGCGGCTTCGGTGGAAGGTCCAATATGGCAGAAATTGACGTCATGGGGTGCGTTGAACTCGGCATCATCCAAGGATTCCAAATATACACGTTCAAAATGTGGCTTAGGCTTAGGGTTCAAACGTTAAGCGCATGGATGTAATGTCAACTTTGACCAATTGGTGGCGCTAGAGCACTTGAGGTGCACACATGAAACTTGGTGAAATGAATCATGCGATTCTCCCCAATCAGTGTGCCAAATTTCGGTGCTAGGCCCCCAATTTATGCACAATTAGTCATATTCTGCATGTTACTGCATTAAGGTCTAACTTCATGTCTCACTATATTCATTATAGTAGTTAATATAATAGTCTAAACTAAAGAGACTTTGAACCTGTTGATATTGTATCAGTAGTCTCTGTAAAATGAAACTGACACATTGTTATTTCTGGAATCAAGTGGCACCAGCTGAGGAGAGATACTGTATGATATCAGTGCACTCATGACCGATACCACTGAAGACATGAGGAAGGAGTAGGAATGGCAGATAGTTGTGTAATACCCACTCACTGGCAATCCAGCAGGTCCTTTTGGCCCAGACGCTCCCACAGGCCCTGGGGATCCTGGAGGACCTCCCTTTCCCATCACTCCCACAACACCTGGCAGGCCAAGGGGACCCTACAACCAGGAGAGTAGATATATTTACAAAGGGTGGGATTTGTAATACTTTACATTAACATTTTTAAAGTGTGTATTATGCTTTGAAGGAGGAGCAATCTGAAAACCTTCACAGACTGAACATTGGACATATATCGCAATGTTCAAAGAATTACATTACAGAATTCAGTGGGCAGAATTCAGGGGGGGGGGCTCATTTGTGCTGCTGGGTCATTGTTTATCATGTGTTGATGAAACACTGGCACCCAGTTGCATCATACTATCATACTGCTGTAAAGAACTGAACTGAGCTACTCACAGGTGCTCCCTGAACTCCCCTGGGCCCTGGCTCTCCCTGGTGACCCTGAAGGAGAGGCAAAAATAACAGGCTTTGTATTTGCTCTTCAGGCTGTACTGGTAAAGCATAAGACAAAATAAAACAACAACAACAGCATGCAAATTATGTCACTTACCTGAGGTCCCGGAGGCCCTGCTTCACCCCGAGGTCCTGGTAAACCCTGGAGAACACAATTGTTATTAATGCTCTCTGTAAATGGCCACGTGATTTTCATTGCCATAGGATATGTGATTGACTATTACTAAGGGGTGATCTGTATGGTTGTACTGTACTGTGACATACTTGAGGTCCAAACTTTCCAAGCTGTCCAACATGGCCTCTTACTCCTTGATCCCCCTTTAGGACATATAACAAGTAACATTAGTGGTGTTGTGTTAACATGCATTATCACATGACAGAGACATGCTCAAATCACATTCATACATAACTAGGGCTGCAACAATTAATCGATGATCCATTGATTAGTTATCAAATTATTAAATTAATTGCTAACTTTTGCTAACTAATGGTAATTGATTAATCAGAGTAATTATTTAAGGGAATAGATCCAACATTTCTGAAACTTGAATATTTGATGATTTACTTCAATGATAGTAAACTGAATAAATGTTGGTGTGTAGACAAAAATTTCACATTATCTGACATTTTATACACAACAAATAGATTAATTGAGAAAATAATCAACAGATTAATCATTTATGAAAATAAATATTAATTGCAGCCCTATACATCTCTGAACATCAGTACTGTATGTGAAGAATATTTGTTACCCTTTGGCCTATATGACCAGGTTGTCCACGCAAACCAAGAGATCCTGGGTATCCCTGTGAGAAGATTAACTCTTTAGACATCCACAAACAACAACATCCACAAACAACATTATTATGAAAAACTAATCGAATATAGTTCACATATATTAAAGACTCATGTCATATATGCCAACACCTTGTCTAGTGGGACTGGTAACACTTACATACATGCCTATAGGCCCCTGAGTTCCCTCTGAACCAGGCTTCCCAGAAAAACCCTTTTGTTCAGGCAGATAGAAAGTATACATTACAAAAAATTAAATAGAAATATCACATCAGTTCAATCTTCAAGTGTCTTGAGCAGAACTATGTGCCAAATGTCTGTAGTTGGGGTAGATCACAAGTATTTTTTGTCACATACATTTTGTTACATATACCACATGTAACAATTGACCTGTCACTAAGCCCCGCCCCCCAGTGTTACCGACAAACAAACCAGACTTGATTAGAAATACATTGTGGACAATGACAGCTGACAGTATATGAAAGCAGGCTTTGAGGATGTTTTGGTCGATAAATGGATTTACTTTCCTCCAGAAGTTATCAAAAGGGACTTAATTATGCTATGGAGTGGTGTATTCAAAACTTTAGAATACATACAAGGTAACAAGCAGTTGTGACGAGTAGCCGTGCAAATCCCACTGACGTTAATGCTAGCAAGCTAGCTAGTGGAAGATTGTTGCTAAGATATGTTAGGTCCGAGCTGATGTCCGAGTCCCGTTGAGGCTGGACTGTCATTGGCTCATCCATAGACATACAGTCTATGGGCTCATCAGCGTTCTATGGGTGGCGCTTAGCGACAGGTCAATTGTTACATATAGTTCTATGGACCCTTTCAAGAGAGTTCCATTAACAGCATCATAGTTGGCCCCACAAGGCTTCCGTTTTAACATTCCATATGTTATCTTAATGCAGAGGAAGTAGATTGGGAACCAAATAGAACGTTCAAGCATTGTTTTTGTTTTTATTGTTGAAAGGGTCTATACATTTTGTTTGAAATTGTTGAATAGGGGATAAAGATTTTGAATACAAAGAACCAAAAAGTGAAATCACTGCATCGCTGCTTAGACTGAAATGAAAACATGACAATAATTTAGAAATCTAAACACGAACATTTCTTTTCGAATTTGAGTGGTTGGACTTACCCTCTCACCCGGGGGACCCGGAATGCCATTTTGTCCTGGATGTCCAGGAGAACCCTGTGAAAATATGAGAAATAAGCCATCAACCATGCACCATATAACAAGGAGAGAAACAAATATGCAACCCCTTCTTAAATGTAACTTCCTAAATGGTTCATTGTACATTCAACACAGAATCAGCTGATATTCTGTGCAAAGGTTTAATTGGGGTTTGCTGATTTTAGCTCATGCAGAGCTAATTCAACCAACTTTAAGAAATTAGGGCATCCATTATCCACTAGCAGCCTAGGATGTGAATTGGGATTTGATCAGAGGGGAGCATGACAAGGATTTGAACAAATTTAAATAATTAAAAAAAAAAATAAACTAATTTAAGATTGAGAATTGTACATACAGGGCTCCCAGAAGGCCCTCCTTGTCCTGGTTCTCCAACTAAACCCCTGGGCCCCTACATTGAAAGGAACAATTAATGTTAATTAAGTTAGTCAGACATTACACTGTAAGATCACACTGACCTCCACTGAATAAGCTCAGAAATGTTCTGGTTCTTCTAAGCCCTCTTTAGGAAGCACTTCTCTACGGTTTCATAAACTGATGGACACATTGACCCCTGTTAAACTCTTTGTGACCTCAGGATGATATTTACAAACTTGTTAAGTTTTACCACTGCCCTGTTTCCACACTCACACCCACTTTGTCGCTAGTCTGACATTTACGTGCTTCTACAAAAAGGATGGCCACAAGCTTGTGGTTAACTCCACAGAAAAAAGTTCATCTGATACTCTTCCTGACCAGTAATTAACATGTCTAAACATTATTACTCCTGTTTACGAGAATGCACAAATACTTTGAATGTTTTGTTGTTGCTGACTGCAACAGGTGGTTTCAGGTGGCTCTATTTCCCCAAAATGCATTCCCCCACATCACATCAGATCCTTCTATGATGGTGTCTTATCTGAGAGTATGGCCATTATTTGTAAATATTTGTGTTCCTGTTGACATTTTGCCACTTTAAATTTGACAGTCTGCTTACGTACATAAGTCAAGTATTTGTGGACTTTGATACTCCCATAATGCTATCCTTAACAGACTAAGCATCAGCTGAATGTAGACTACTGAACTACTACAACTAAAAGTCAACATTCTATCAAACCTCCACTGAGCTTTTGCAATGACAATAACCATAGCTCTACAGTTGTTTTGATAAACTAAGCCCTCTTCATTTTTTGTCTTGGTAAAGAGCTAAAGACTCACAGTGACACCTCTGTCGCCAGGACTGCCGACTGGACCAACTGCTCCCTGTCAATGACCACCAAATGCATTTGTGAATATAGGTTTTCAGGTTAATAATTCATTAAATAACTTCTAATCATTCCTAATGGCAATCGATGCTCCCATGCTGAAATTGGCATATATTCTGTAATTGTTATTGACTGAATATTAAGTTATAAAATGGGAACCTGTGTACCAGGCTTTCCTTCTGGTCCTTCAATTCCTGGAAGACCCCGCAACCCCTATAAAGAGAGGGCACAATACACAAACTTGGAAACATGCAAGGTTTCTTGACCCTTCCATTGATGAAGCCCTTTTGGGTAAAATGGATGGGTGGAATCCCATCCTATATATGAGGCTTAACATAGGTTAAAGATCTACAAGGTTAGGTTGTCGTACAGGAATTCCAGGAACACCACCAGGGCCATCCTGTCCTGTTCGACCCTGTAAAGAGCAAGGACAGGACTGTTAGTGGAAATGTGTACAATTTCATGCACCTCGATCAGAAATATTTGCAGCAAGAAGTCAATTTGATGACGATTTGATTAACTCTGATTATTAAAGGCATCCTATGCAGTTTCAGGTATTTTTGACAACTCTAGAGCTCCCCCTACAGTCGCGATATATTTATATTTTACTTTGCCGTTGTAAATAGCCTACTTCTTATGGCTTGTTCCCCCTGTACACAATGATCTACTGACAAGGTAATGTTTCACGATTCTCGCAACATGTATCCAGGTCGGCAATTCTTGAAGTTGCATTGCTGGTTCTCTCATTAGCGACTTTCTACAACTATGCTCTACGGCTATGCTAGGTGAACGATTCCCCTATTACAAGTTCGCTGACTATCAAATTGGCTTTGTAGAGGTTATATTAAAGTAAAAATCTGGCATAGTGTACCTTTAATAGATCATCTAACTTACAGTTGAATAATAATCACATACATACTTAGAAGGCAGGTAATTGCCATGTACAGAATTTTATCTTGTTTAAGAGAATAGAAATAAAGAAATGATACCTTGGGGCCTTTCAATCCTCGACCTCCATCATGACCAGGAGTCCCTTTATTGCCCTTGGGTTCAAATGGAGAATAAGTGCGGAATGTATAATGAATGTTCAGTAACATTTTCAATGCATCTGAATATAACACAAACAAATAGAATAAACAATCATTTGCATAAACATTACTCATAGAAATAATTCAGTAAAAAATCCTCATGAGCTACAATTTTAAATTCTCTAAATTAAAACAAGACCGACCTTGGGACCTTCCTTCCCAACATCCCCCTGGAGACCAGCTTCCCCTGCTTCACCCTAGAGAAGAAAAAGATCCAATCATCAGCAGTGATATGGCATAAATACCATTCATAAACAGGGTAATTTCTGCTTTAGATGGCGCATGTTAAAAACATCTGTTTAGCTGTTGAGAGCCATGGTTAATCATCTGGATTTTACGCATACCTGATTTCCTGGCAGCCCCGGCTGACCTCTCTGACCTGGTGAGCCAGAAAGGCCAATCTGACCCCTCTCTCCTTGAGGTCCCATGACACCAGGAACACCAATAAGACCCTTGCATGATGAAGAAACAGAAAAAGAGGGTATTAACGAATGGTCATCCGCATCATGTGCAAGGATCGTTCTTTAGGTTCTTAACACCAGAATGGTCAAGCTATTACTCTTTATGTCAGCAAAACACTCTAGCAGATGAAGACATGGGATTCATTTGGCTCTATTAATAGCCCTTCCACCTCCACAAATGCTTAAGTTTCCATGTCAATATTTTGGAGTTACTTTCAGATGTACATACAGTACTTGCTCTCAAAAAACTATCTACATTGACAATGTCACATAGAACACCCTTTACAGTTTGGAGAGCGAAACTAAGTTCATACTGGTGCAGCATTATCTAGATGCACTCCAAAATGTCATGGGTTCTTGTTGGGCCCATACTACATCTTTCCACCATGTGAGATGAAAAATCGGCCCAGTTGTTTTTGCCCAACCAACCAACCAAGCAACAAAAACTGGGCATGGAAACATAACCTCCTAGGCAGAGGTAACAACTATGCTCTTGTGCTCTGGCATACAGATACAGATGAATGACTCCTCCTCTCCATGGCTGAAACATGGAAACAGGTATCACTGGTGTAATTAATGATTAAATTGAACTTTACATGGTCTCCTTTAGATCCAGCATCCCCCTTGTCTCCATTATCGCCCCTTGGGCCCTGTGCAAACAGAGTTCATCAGTCAGGAACATCACCCACCACTGCAATTTATTATGAGAAACTACTGACCATAAAAATGGCAAGATATCTTACTGGGTCTCCTCGAAAGCCATTTGGACCAGCGGTTCCTGTCACACCCTGAAAATGCAAAGATCAACTATGATCACTCCCCAGAAGATGACACAGAGAGGTGAACTAATTGTTTTGAAAACTAAATGTTTTTTGTTATCAGAGATATCAGACAAGTGGGTGGGCTACCACTTACACTGGAGACTAAATTAATGTCTTCCCTGTTGTCTTTGTCTGAAGACGTGGGCCATTTGTGCTTTTTGTATCATGTACAGCTATGACAGTTTGATAGCTTGCAAAAGCAGATATATTTAAACAATGCCATTTCTATTTTTGAACTTTTATTAAGCCAGAAAAAGACCACGATATAGAATAGCTGACCAGGTCATGTAACTAGGTCAAAAAAACAACAGGGCAGCATGATCCAAGCCACATGTACTGTAACCTCATAGCTGTGGTGATGTGCCATGAATTTGCTGTAGCACTTTTGTTATGTGAATTGTTTCCAACATTTTGTAGTCATTCATTGCATAATTCATTGTACAGGATGTTGTCTTGAAACGAACCAAGGCCGTTAAAACTTGTACAATCTATCATACACTGTAAATGTAAATGTAGAAAGCTTGAAAACTAATGTTCTGCTGTATTCAACGGCCAGAATAGAGCATAGGTTGTATTGGGTTACATCCAGGTGTGTGTGTGTGTGTGTGTGTGTGTGTGTGTGTGTGTGTGTGTGTGTGTATGTGTGTGTGTATGTGTGTGTGTATACAGTACAGTATGTGTGTGTGTGCATGTGACAAAGGGGGTGGGGGAAAAGACATGAGGTCACTCAGCCATTTAGTAAATACATTTTATTTAATTATCAAATAGAAATTAAATGATTAAATATATATATTTCATGCCCATAACTTACGGCTAATATCTGGTCACAGTTAGTAAGCACGTTTAACATTCCAACAGTGATGAATAAGTTCTGGTCAGGAGTAGCATGTCCTGTCATACTCACCATAGCACCTTCAATGCCCTGCAGACCTCTACTACCAACTGGCCCATCTCGGCCCTAAAGACAGAAAAAAACATCTTATGACGATGCTCCTGGTGTTTTCTGAATAATCCATTTTCTTTATGTAGACAGCTGGGTTTTAGTTAAATAATAATAAAAAAAAAAACAATGACTGTGAGAAATGCTGATGTTAATTCAACTTACAGAAGGCACTTACAAAATATTGATTACTTACTAGGTCTCCTTTAAGACCCTGAGGACCACCCATACCAGGCAAACCCTGTGAATAAGTGAATAAGATTTATTTGTATGCAGAAAATGAAGTTGTGCAAGAGTGCACGACTTGATCTATACTGTGTACAGTTGAATGGATATCCCAAACTTCCACGAACATCTTTCAACATGGCCTTGTGAATGTCTGTTCTCTCATGGTGACTTATGCATGACCTAGACATGGTTCCAAATTAGGTAATATTTTGACTTCAAGCAACAAAGAGATCCTCAACAGGGAAATGGGTGATTCTACCCACAGTCCTTTTTATAAGGGCTGTATCTCATTACATTGAACTCATGAAGCTAGTTACACAGCTTTACAGCGTCTGTGGCCTCATCATTTGCCAAGATCCCATAGCAACACTTCATGTGAGAACATCTGGAGAAGAACGAAATGTAATAGGACAAAGCAGGAGAGTTGGGATGTTTAGGGTGAGTTTTCACATGCGCTGTGTTTTAACGAGGTCTCAACAGACAGGCCATGGGGAGTTCCCCATTGTGTGCTGCTAGTGACCGCAGCTCCACGGCAGTGCAATAACATAGCTGCTGCTGGCTACCCGGCAACACTCTACACCACAGGGAGAGCATCATCCACTTGAGGATGCCTGAGTGAATACAACCGCTAATGGCCTACTTTGGGAAAGACTGCTGTGTGTACACCAAAGGAGAATGTGAGGATTTTTCACACTTTGCTGTATTTTTTATATCGTTCTGGGTTCAAATTTGAACAAAAAAACATTAAAAAATGGTCCAGTTTAGAGTTGATGAGAATAATATAACCGGCAAACATAAAATTAATGGAATCTTATGCATAGCTAGCATGCACAGAAGTAAACCGCTTGATTTTGCCACTAATGGAGTCATATATGTTATTGTAAATGTAAATGTAAGCACAACATGAAAAGGAGCCCTGCAGAGACACGCCCGACTGTGTCTGTTTACCTAAATAAACGTAGGAAAATGACAATTTCTAGTCAGTTATCTATATGAGAAGAACATGTAGCATGCATCTATAAAGTGAATCTCCAAAGCCAACATACTTGAGGTCCTCTGGGCCCTGCAGGCCCCCGAAACCCCTCAGCTCCAACCAGACCCTACATGACACCAATGCAGACAGTAAGGGTGGTTTAAAAAATAAGCAACACTGTATTGTATGGATTGCAATGCTAGAAGGACAACAGATTGCATTATGTACTATACCTGCGGGCCTCTGCGACCAATTGGGCCAGTGGGCCCGATATCACCCTGAAAGTGTGACAGGAGACAGGAGACAGTTTATCCACGTTATCCATACTCATTTGGAGTGCTGATTTGAATTCTAATTCTAATGATAAGCTCACCTCTGTGCCGTTTACTCCCTGTGCTCCGACCATGCCAGTAACTCCTGGGGCTCCCTGTTACACACACACGTGCACATGCACACACACACATCCAAGTATTCAAATAAATTGAATATCTTTCAATAAAAGATGAATAGGTGTTACTTCAGGAATTAACTGAGTGTATGCTCACCACTGCCCCTGGTGGTCCTGATTTGCCACTGCGTCCAGGAAGACCCTAAAGAGCAGAAGAAACAGATGCTTATTAAATAGTTCAAGATAGTTCAAACAGTAATTAATAAATTACAATGTCCAAGTTACACACCTCAATTCCTGGGGTCCCTGAAATCCCTTGTATACCTCTATTGCCCATGGGACCCTAGGCCAAAATCAGGACATGGATATGTGTTAAATACTGCATAAAGGTAAGTAATTTACGTCAGGTTAATGAAACTATTAAACCAACCAAGTTTTTAGGTCCCACGTCATACTGTGTCCATAATATAATGTACTTATGAAGGTTATAAATGCAATGATTTGCTTTTCACAAATATGGACTTTTTACAGTACAGTTCTCCGGTTCATCTAGCAACAATACATACAAATAAGCATTATATTTATTGATTAGTATGTAGTAGGCTACTTGAGAACAATAAATATTAACTTTTTTTATTTCTGACATCCTTATACTGCTGTACTTACAGCTGGACCAACAGGTCCTGGTAGCCCTGGTTCTCCTGTGGAGCCCTGGAAAACAAAATGTTTTGAAAAAATATGCTTCACATTTCGATGTTTAGTCTATGATGAAAGATTACTTCATGGAAATATAGCATAGCAATATAGGCAAGGCAAGTTTATTTTTATTGTCAATTTCATAAACAGAAACAATTCAATGTGGTTTACATACTGTATAATATAGTATGAAGAACGTGTATTCTCAATACAGAAGGATATCAGTCTCAAATTCCATGTCTCAGATTCATTATTTTAACTACTATGGTATTACATTAGTTCAACGGATGCATTGATTAATGCAAATGATAAACTGCATCCAATTCATGTTCAGTTTCTTTCCACAGGGGGGCAATATTTTTCAGACATACAGTACTGCACGCCCCCCTAAGAGAGTACATGTGTGTTTTTAAAGTATCTCTTAAATTCAGTCCTACTGAGAACTACATGATCAGTTACCTTCTCTCCTTCTCTCCCTATATCACCACGGAGGCCTGGAGCACCAGGAAAGCCCTGTTTTGGAGGTAAAATACAGTATAATAGAGGTGCATCAATATTTCATTCGTTTATCTGTTCAAAACTCTTCACATTTCTTACCTGAAAGAAAAAAACATCCATATGTTACAAAATGTAGTTATATATAGCTTATATATGTATGTTATATATACGTATATATAGTTGTTATATATGTTATATATTTGTTTTTAAGAGAGTGTGCTCATCTTCAAGCAACCTCTTGTCTTGGCTACTAATTGTGATATCCATTTTTCATGTTACAAAGATGAACAGATGGCAATAACGTCTGTGGAGGGATGGCAACACAATGACATGACAGCAGTGGTGTTTGTGATGTGTGAAGCCTCGTACCTCCTCCCCCTTCTCTCCAGGAGGAGCAGACTCTCCTTTGTCACCCCGTGGGCCCTGGAGTCATGGAGGAGAGATGGTGTGAGTCAGCACTTTAATGGATGCATATCTGCACATTATACATAGAATATCTTTCCAGATATCCTGCATTTAAATACTGAGAACATTGAGGATAATTTACCTCACTAGATGTTACTGTCTGCATAGCACACCTATCATTTAGCAAAGGAGATAGGAGAAAATAGCTGTGGAACACAGGTGCTGCATCTTACCTTTAGGCCAGGTAATCCTCGAGGTCCAGGAGTTCCATCAGGCCCAGGTTGTCCATCTCTACCCCATGTCCCTGCTCGTCCACTCACTCCCTTAGGCCCAAAGCTGCCCTGGAACAAACACACTGGACACTGGAACATTTCATCTCTACAGGTCGGTCAACTCCACATAGCACATAGCATTGCTTATGTACATCCACAACCGTACTGCTGCTCCTATCTATATGTGGTACAGGTCAGACATTGTTTGACCCTTATTGACTTTTGATTGAGCTGCAAACCCAACACCTCTTGCCGCCTCCTGGCAAGCACGAAGGACAAACTGTATTTTTGGATTGTGTGGGTATGGACAGTGGGCATGTGATGTCATAAGAGCCATTACCATGTCGCCTCTGCGTCCGGTTACCCCTCTCTGTCCCGGTTCTCCTGGAATGCCCTTATTCAAGCACACACAGACAATAAAGCAATCAAATACTTTAACCCCTAAATGGGGGAACTACTTCATAAGCTTTTGCTGATAACTCCATACATTTAGTTTGTAAAGACTGCACTTACAGGAGGGCCAGGCTTTCCCATCTCCCCAATTGGTCCAGGAGAGCCCTGCTCTCTCTACAACATCAAAAGGGGGAACAAATTAGACAGGTCTTCATACCACGCAGATCATTATACTTTTCAATGTTTTTGGTCTGTTGAACATTTCATGTAGAGGCTTTGTTTTGAGGGAGGTCATGTGGCAGTGACAGGCCAATCTCGTTCACATGTGCAGTAACAGTAGGAAGCTATCTTGCACTGATGTCCAGGTAAATTAGTGTGTCTTCATTAGCAAGCAGGCCACAGGAAGTTTGTATGTCTGAATATGTGTAAATGTAGGTATTTGTGTTGTACTTACAGGCCATCCTGAGTGTAAAGCTTGAAAAAAGGATGTTCTCTGTTGATAGAACATAGAATAGGAGTTAAGATAGACATTGTACAAACTATCATCCATACGTAACTAAGATGGCTCAGACATTTTAGACATGTGTACCTCTGTAAGCTAAGAGTGAGCTACTTTCTCCTGTATGTTTGCCTAAGGTTTTAATCTAACACATAACATCTTGTAACGTGGGCTGCATTGGCCTACATTAGGATCCAGCCAAATGAGAAGCGCAAACGGCACAGTGTTGAGAGCCCCATGGCTAACTCCCAGATGGCACATAGAGAAGGTGGCACAGTGTAAGCTGTCACCATGGGCCATAAAAGTGGATTTCTGAATCTATATAGACATACAGTATATACATACATACACATATAAACACACACACTCAGACAGACACACATACTTACATACATACATGTACACGCTTACACGCAAACACATAGACACACACAGTCTAAATGCAGGTCTATTGAATTGCCCATGGCTCTCTTGCTTCCCTACGATATTTGTCTTGGCCGGCGAGCCAAGTCTTGCCCTGGGGTTGGACGTAATACCGCTGCTGGCCCAGTGAAAGAGAGGCAGAGACAGGATGAGAGGGGTCAGACCTCCCCCACGGCACTCAGCTCTCTGCCGGCCCAGGCAGCCCTGAGGATCAGTGTGTCTGTATGTGTGTGTGTGAGTGTGTGTGTGTGTATGTGGGGTGGAGCGGGGGATATAACATCTGTCAGAATGGCCCTGTGTGCGCGGTCGGAACTCCCCGGCAACACTAGCTGCATTCACGGCGTACGCCGCACGCTCGGCCCCGGATCGCCATCAGTGCAAACAAAGCCCGCTGTGCAGACGCATGCACGCCAGGGTCACCGGCTTTAGCTTACAATGCTCTGAAGACAAATCATCCTTAATTACTTGGAGCTGCCCGCCACCCCAGGACCACACCGCAATCTCACTCTGCCATATCCATCTAAACAGACTCCACACACTCGAGGAAGGAACTGCACAACTGGGCCAGAAATAGAAACTAGCACAGGGCCCAAAGGTGGATCACATACGGTCTTAAGTTCTGTTCAAACCGTAACATGTTTGCACTGGATATGAGGAGATATTCCATTGGTACAGTAAATATCAATATCAATGCTAGGTCAGAAAAGTATGCCATCTCTGTCTGCCAAGTATACACAAACCTTCATAAATGCTCACTCGATGTACGGCAAAAAATGACAATGTAAGTTTGTTCGAAAACAAAACATCCATTGCACGAAAATGCAATTAGATCAGAGAATGCTTAGTTTGTGTGAAAGCGTGATTACAATAAGATGAGTTATTATGGTCGTGTCAGACACAGATTCTCCCAAATCAAAGCATGGCATACAGTACCTCTCAAACGGGGCATACATTGCAATCTTCCATGCTGAAGCATTTAGTTGATTGCAGCTATCAGCCTCAATCATGACAAAATCCATATCATGATTTGTTGTTTAAATGATCTAATCCAATCCAACATGGATCAAAGAATTTGGAACACGGCTCATAAATGCATTCAGACAATAGAATCCACTTATCACAAGTCCTCTTGGAGGCACAAAAACGTAAAAAGAAGAGAGCAGTGGTTAAAAAACATTTCTGAGACATAGAGCAGCAAATACTGCATATAAACTAGTACATGTACGCTACTGCAACATACTGCTCTCCCTGTGCTAAAGACCTTACAATTGTCCCACAACTGCTTCCAATTACATCACTGTAAATAGTATTTTGGATTGCGGTCTCACGGAATAGAGATCTGAAATTGAACATCAGAAATGGTCGGCCAGCCTCGGCACGGCCACAGAGATGCGGCAGGTCACTCTCAGGTCTGGACCAGTGGGCGTCAGCGTGGGTGCAGCGACAGTCTGCGCGGGTGCAGCACTTTCCCACTGCCAACAGCAGGTCCTTGTAAGCTGGAGCTGAAGCCTGACGAGGATAGCTCCAGCTCCAGCTCCTTGGCCTGGCGCGCTTTTTAATTTCCATGGCTCTGGATGTGTCCAACTGTCATGACTCAACCCTTGCTGGCATGGTGTACAACCCCACTGAGGGCTGAAAAACAAGGAGTGTATAAAAATAAAGCGGACCAACCCTAAAAGCGGCCCAGTCCTCCGGGGTGTTCCTCCACAGATAGAGAGAGGGCAGGCCGGGAAATCCCGGGGGTCCAGGCTCCCCCCTCATCCCATCCCTCCCAACTGGGCCTAGAGAACCCTGAAAGCAGAAATCATGTCAGTATTAGACAGTATTATGTCCTGTGCGTCATAAAAGACTGAGAAAGAGGCAGTGCAGCTCTCGGCTGTATTCTCAGTTAGAAATGCAAATTAATTTGATTTGTGTGATATTCTGTGACTAATAAACAAAATACTCTCCTTTTTAAGGCAGTAGAATGAATTGATGTACATATCCCATACCTTGTCACCTTTGAAACCAACAAAACCTTCTCGTCCAGCACATCCCTGAAGAAACATATTAAGAGTTAATTATCCAATATGTGAATACAACTGACACTCAGTACAACTGACAGTTGAGAATAACAGAAAACAAAGTAATCATTGATGTCATGCCAGCCAACTGAATCCACTGGAAACTGGTACATATCCTTAGACAGCACAATTTCAGCAAGTCACCATCATAGGTTTTGTAAATATTTATTCTCTGGTCTGTAATTTTGCAAAGAGCAAAATAATATGCACGGTGGCCAAAGTCTATATTTAAGAGTTGTTTAAAATTTAGACAGTTTGAGAGAACAGAACAAGGACTTAAACAGGGGAAAAGATGTGGGTATGGAATGGAACAAGCAAACTGAATCTAAAATGTAATGTGGCAAACAAACGACTCATTATCATAAATAAATCCACATTACAATTTACTCTGACTTGTTTCATAACACAAACTGAGAGCTATATTATTAAAGCTTTGAAAAAAAGAAAGCTGGCAACGTCACTGTATCCCACCTTCAAGACATCAAGTGTCTACTGTGCTGACAGACAAGAAAATCACGGTAAATGTAAATCCTTTGGAGATAATGCATATTTCACATGCCATGTACATCAAGCACTGGGTGAATGCCTGGAAATCAGTGAATGGCTACTTGTTCAGAAAAGCTGCAGAGTGGACCCTTCACTGACTGAAGCTGCTTCTAGTCTTTTGCCGGATCTCATGCAATGCTGTAGTATCAAAGTACCAAAATAAACAACACATCACTTCCAGACTTTAAATGAACCAATACAGCTACGATTAGCCTCTCTTTCACACGTATTAACATGCCCTCAATTCAAAAACAGTACACGGTCTCTCTCCCTTTTAAATTGTAAACTTCAAATGAGAATAATGCAGTATACACAGACATGATAATGCCCAGTATACACAGACATTTATCATCAATCACTGGATGGATATTCTGCATGCAGGTCATATAAAGGGCAAACTCACTCTCCGCCCCGGAGGACCAAACGGTCCTGGCGCTCCTCTGAGGAGTCTATATTGCCTCCCGTCCAGACCTGTGATGATATCTCCATGCTTTGGTACAGCCTGTGGCACAGTGGTGTGCCCAATGCCAGTGACTTGGTTCCTGCCCTGTCCTCCATTGTCCACTGTGGTAATTTTTGATCCACTTTTCAAAGGATCAGTTGATATAGTGTGTGGCAAGAGGTCCTCTTCAGTAAGTACATTTAGGTCAGGTTGTTGACGTTGGGCTTTATTGGGGTGTCGTTCTAAATCAGTGGCGGAGGGAGAGTCCAGGTCAATGATTCCATCTGAAGGTCCTGTCTGTGTTATTCTGCGGTCTGCACTTGTGCTTGGACTCAACGCTGTGACGGAGGTGAGCACTATGCGGTCGTCGGTTCCTTGGCTGTGACTGTTTGTAGTGATTACTGGGTGCTTAGCAGCTTCCACGCCACTCTCCATTGCAAGGCTGACATTCTTAAGGTCTAAGTTTTGAAGATCCCATTCGGTGTTATTCTTTGTTAGATCACTGACATTCAAGCCCGAGGACAGCTTTGGGACCTGCCAAAATAAAAAAAAAATAAACAAGTAGGAATAAATATGTAGGTGAGACAAAACAAGGAGTGAAACAGACAAAACATTTGAGAGAACTGGTGCTTTGAGGATAGAAGCTAACATGAGAAATATACATCATAAACATGACTGAATTTTTATGAATTTTTGATTACAGCTATTCTGGGTGGAGGGAACAATTCCACAGGGACGGAGTCTATGCCGGGAAACATAATTCAGTTGAGAAAGGGGCTTGATTAAAAATACCCCATGATTCTACACAAAAGACCAAAGGAAAATCTCAAATCTCTGAGTTCATGAATGACTTTTATATGTGCCATCAGACCATGAAGTAAGAGGGATAAGATTGCCTGACTGATGCCAACCACTCGTGAAAATACCAAAGAGTTTCTGCTTAAAAGGGCACTCCCCCGCCCCCTCCAAAACAACCCCCTGAGGGCTAGCAGCTGATTGACAGAAGGAAAGTGTATTGCCTAAATCATCACCCCCTTCTGCCTTATCTGTTGTAAACAATAGGCTTCTATGTAAGCAGCAACATAAGCAGCAGTTTGCTTTGAGAGACAGCCTGACTAAGATGAATGGACCACTTGATCCTCTGTGGGGCTAGACACTGTTTGTCCAGCTAATCTTTTGGACCCTCTCGATGTTGGTGGGGATGGTGGGGCTCTGTGTTTTGCCCTAACAGAAGTAGTAACTGGAGAACGATATGAAGCAGTAGGGATAAGGACATCAGTAAACACGTTGGTTAGTCAGTGTTTAAACTAGATGTTGCGTTGAGTTTGGACTGGAGCTGAGAGGAAATGAGGTCCTTTGAGTGGCATAATGTATGTAATATCAAATTATGGAGGAATGCGTTTACTGCCCTGACATTTCCGAACACATCAGCCCCACATGGGCAATCAGGGGTTGTTAGTTGATATGTAATTATGATGATGGATGTGATGTTGGTTTGTGCCGATAGCATCAGTGATAACAGAACAAAAATGGTTTCCTGTCAATCCATTTCCTACAACAGTTTGATTCTGATAAGGGAGCAGTATGAACAAGCTGCCCGAGGCACCATGCTAGGTCCTGCTTTTGTGAGGTCCTGGGTCTCTTTTTAAAAGCAACTAAGATTGTCTCCTTCCAAGGTTCAATTAATCAAACCTCTATGCCATTCACAGCATAGCATATCAAAACATACATGAGCTAAATGAATTAGCAGAAAAAATAGCAATGTTAATGTAAAATCAGCACAATTATCAGCCCGTTCTAAAAAAAGCATCTATCCATTCATTGTTTAAAATGTATCCATATTTATTTCTGTAAATTGTGTCCTACATATCCATTAGTTTTAGTGGAATTGTATTGTAAATATAAATGCCTAAAAGAAGGGTTAAAGATGTAACAACTAATTGCTCAAGAGAGTCCATCCTTTGCGGAAAAGGTCTATCCCTGAAGGTATTCTCCTGATAGGGTCACCTTTAAGGCCTTGAGTAAAAAGAGCAAATCTACCAGAGATTGTCAGAGATTAGCCCTGGTCAAGCCAGAGCGAGAATCCTGACCCCCAGAGAGTCTCCTCCACAGCGGCCTGTTATCAGTGCGGAGTGTGCTGCCGGCCTCACTGTGAATTATGATGTGGAGCATAAATCAAGGTGGCGACACTGGAATGAAGAGGCTATTTGTCGGCTATTTGTCTGCTGATGCAGCTGGGCAAACACTATGAGTCACTCTGAGAGTAATCACTCCAAGAAAGTTTGAGGGAGGGAAATACACTGTCCTCGAAAACAAATGAGGGCCAGGAAATGAGACAAGTCAGGCGTGGAAGGAACATGAGGAATTATTTCAGAAATATGTTTTCAATAATCTATGTCATTACTAATGCAAAGAGTAGAATTCCGCTGACTGAGAAGAAACTTGAAACCGAGTGACAGATTACAGTAATATCCTTACAAAAACAGAAATAAACACTTCATTAAAAGGACATTAAAATCTATTGATAAAAGTGCCATAGAAAGAGTCAATATAATGATATTTTGTTGATGCAAATATGAAATTATTACCGAATGGAAAGGTTTAAACCATACGATCATGCAGTTTCCACAAATTATGATCAAGCAGCAGAATTCCTTAAGAACACACACACAGATATAAACATGATGAGAGACAGGGACAGGTTGGCTCCCCTACCTGATCACTTCCCAGAGAATCCACATATAATCCAAGCAGAAGAATATCCAGCATCACCCAGCCTCTAGCCCTGGACTGACCGTGCATGGCTGCAAGGGCTGAATGCATCTCCAACCTCCCTCTGCATCCAAACTCTTCCAACATGTATAGGGGACACTCGACTCCGCAGCACTCTCCAAGATTGAGTCATTGCAGACCCACCCAGTTCGTACCTCTGCCTTCTCCCTGCCCACCAAACCTAAAAGGGTGGTGCACACTGCTCCACCCCAGTGACCCATCCAGTCAAGAGCATCAATAAGGATGTTCATGGCTAACTATAGCAAATGCAGTTACATAATGTCAGATAGAAAACAATTAATGGGGGCTATTTGTGAACTGTGGTCTCAAACCTCATGTCCCTGTCTGCTGTTGGAGTCTAAACGTATACTTATACTTATTCATTTGGCTGACGCCTTTTTCCAAAGCGACTTACAGTTATTGCAAGGACCACTCTCCCCAAAACATGTCAATCAAATCCATGAGATGATTGAACATAACCGTGCTTTAAAAGTACCTCATGAGCTGTGCCGATATTTTCTCTAGGAAACCAAACACATCCAAAACAGTTGGTCTGGAGCCTGGGTTCCTTGGGTTCAGATTCAAGAGACTCCAAGCCACCATGGTCCACAGGCAGCTTTTATCAATACTATTAGTGTACCAGCAAATTGTGTAGAAGAGCGAGTCATTTTCTCACCACATACAGATGGGGAAACCTCTAATCTATAGCAATTAATCAAAGGCCACATGAAAAAACACTGACGAGGGATAGTTCTAAACTATCTGATGAGTATATCCAGAGGAAAGAAAGCTGCATGAATCTCCTAATTTCTCATTAGGGGGGGCCACTGAAGTGCTTTCCAAAAAGTCTCATCATGTCTAATTAGATTGGAAATGATAATTTCACTGTGGAGACCTACAGCACTCTGATTCAAAGCTGTGGGAGAGGAACGCAGCCAGCTCCTTCAAAGAGGCTGGATTAAACCATGACGACTCCATTCGCCAGTTCTAAGAGCAGAACATGGACCTCGTTGTTCTTTGACGCAACTGTATGCATCAGGCAAAGACCCTTAGGTTTTCACAACTTTAATAAAGTTCCCTTGAGGACATAATCTTGCTCAAAACAAACTCCCTATCTCAGCCATCGGGTATCCCTACAACTTATAATTGCTTCCAGAGACACTTTGCAGCCAAAAGGGGCTATAGTAAGCGCACAGAGACAGTTATGCTTCGCAGAGGTGGGTGGTGGTGGTGGGGGACTAAGTATAGATTACTGCTAATGTGATGAGATGACAACAGGTCACCAGAGCAATAAAGAGACCATTGACACCTCAGTGACATAACATTTACAGCAGGGATTTATTTAGCGCACAACTGGGGCATTAAATTACAGGTCGGCGAATATAATGACAGGTTTAACCGCTCCAAGACCAAAGACACTGATGATAGGTGCACCCTGCCAAGGGACAGGAATACTGAGAGCTCTGATATGAAATAAGAACAGCGTGGGACTCCGGTGAGGCCACCACAAGAGCCTCTAATTATTCCCCCTCTCCAGTGAGGTGTATTATCACTCGCAGGCCACCTCTAAAGAGGGAATGTTTCCACTGTGATGGTACACTGTGCCCTTTTGGGGCCAAATGCGCAGAGGATCATGGGAAAACATGCCTTCATCATTTAAAGGCATGCCAGCAATAGGAGCGCAGCCTAAACTTCATAAACGTGCCTTACCCAGAAGGCATCTCTCCAGCTGTGGGTTTTGGCCTTGGCACTTCTCAGGCACTTAACAGTGTTATTTAAAACCGAATGCCGAGGTTTACACTGTGTGCATACGATAAACAATAACCAGATGTAAAAGAGGCTCTGGATGTCATCATTGATGGTACAAGTAAAATAATTGCACTCTCTTCGCAGTGTGCTGTACGCAGATGTCTGAGTTCCACTTGGCCAAACTTACTTTTAGTGACCTGTAACCTAAGGGCTTTCCTCGAACCAGAAACGGCACGCTGTGAGGTCATAATTTGCTATTTTATTCAGTCAGGCACAAATGATGAATATGACTGTATAAGAGCTTTCAGCTCTATGGTTTTGTGGGGCTCTTACTATTATGTCATTCCATAACTTGCTGTCATCCTTCCCAGGAAAAGACTACACTAAAAATTAAACCAGCATGTTTTGCTCTGACTATATGAGGACACTGAACAATTTACACTTGTTTCTCAAAGATTTGGCTTCAGTGCACAAATCCCACTGAAAGGCACCAAAGAAACCCAGAACATACTGTATATATTAACGCTATACGTTTTAAACTTTGGATGCCTGTAACATTACTTCCCCCCTGCAGAGGAAAAGCCATCTTTCTGTATCTGTGTTTGGGTTCACCAACGACCCTGCAGGTTTGGATCCTTTCACTCTCAGATTTCAATCAGAGACTTTGAACTCATGCCTGATTGGTGTAAAAATGACGCTGCTCTGTGTCCTATTCGGTTGTTAAGTCCGACGTCACGGGCCAAATAGCTTTTTGGTCAAAAACGTTTACTAGCGCAGCCAGCCAGTTTTTGCAACTTATAAACCTTGTCACCATCACCTCCTTTTTATTGAGAGTAAAACAAAACCGGTTAACTTTAACAGAGCAATTACTATAGCTGTGCAGCCAGATGATACAATCAAGGGTTACGTGCAGGCTTCCGCAAAACATAGGATTTTATTAGGTTGAGGCAACAAGTGAGTAGTAGGATGACAATTTTCTTAAAGGCTACACTGAATAGCAGAAAAAAAACGTTTATTTTACTGTCTATGGAAAAAAACGAGCGGCTTTGAAAGCCGTTGGACCCGGAAAAAGATTTATTAGCCAATTATTGCATCACTTAATAACCGAATAACCGCTACAAATTAGCAGTATGGTTTTATGGAGACTGTGTTATTGCTGTGGTACCTCTATTAGCAATTTGCTAAATTGCAAAAATGTTTTTATGGGGCCAATACATCTTTGAAGGGAATTCCCTTCCTCTGACAGCGACTGCACACCCTCTGTGTATGGAGAACAGAACAAACTTAATAAGATTACACGTTTCTTAACAGAAAATATATCTGTTGATAGCAGGGCAAAATATAAATTTGTATATCTTTAAATAGGGATAACATTTAGATGTACAGTGTGCAATAAGGATGAAGCAGACAATGTTTTCTTGTGGTTTTACTTGCCTGGTCATAACCACACAAACGCACTTTGGACTTCTTTAACAAGCACAATCCAGAAACACCTTAATCTCTCTGAAACAAGCCCTTCCATCCAAAGCACTAACACTTCAACACAAAGTCCCAGCCCTTTTGTAGCATTTGGTTCCATTGTAGTTAGGCAGTTCCCATGACGCCAATGAATCAAAACACTTTTTCCACTAAGGAAAATAAGCTACAGCTTTATGGGAACACATGAGAAATCACTGTAATCCCCTCACTTCCGTCTTGTCCATTTGGAGACCATTGGGGCTATCCATCTCCTCCAAGCTCCAGCTGAGGCCTATTTGCCCCCTGCTGGGGCCACTGATTTTGGCCATTTAGAGCACAGTCATTTCTCACCGTTTCCCCTGACCCAACTCCCAAGGTGAAAGTGTTCTAACACCCAGCTGCAGCTCACTGTCATTCAGAGATGGGCTACTGCAAGAGTATCCGCGCACTGGGGATGTCTCACAGTTGCCTATGCTCACCCATACTCACCGGAGCCTTCGTTTCTCTGATGCCGGGCCTCACATCTTGTGTCGCGTGCCCAAGAACTGGGCCTTCGTCATCAGCGGAGCTCTCTGTGAGGTCTATTGGCTGCCCAGAGGAGAATACGCTCCCCTGCAGAAAATAAACGGCAAGAAAAATGGAAAATGTAACATATTCAGTTAGACATCTTAGACAACAATGTATAGTGTTGTTATTCTCTGTTATAGCCTATGAGAGGGTTTCTGACATGTAAATCAATTATATTGTGCTGGTTTAGATGTATAAATGTATTGCTTTACAACTGTTTTTTTTTTCTTTTTAAAGATTTTCCCATCTTTGCCATGCTTTTTTGAGTGCTTATATTACTCTGTCACAGGGTCAGCTCTCGTTTACCTGTGTTTTATCTGTGGACCGCAGGGTCTTTGAGACTTCGCACTCCGTGCTGTAGAGGCTGCAGTGATATTTGGCGCCGTCCGAGTCTCCCATCAGAAAGGTCATCTGTCTCAGCTCTCCCTGCAGGGATAAGCACACATGTCCATTTGCTCCGGCCAGAGGTGCAGAGCCATGCAGCTCTGTCCACCCAGATAAATACACATCTCTCCCTAACAGGACGTGGATCTAGTTCAACACAGTCCACTCCCTTTGTGCTTAACATGACTTTTTTTCATCTCTGTGTTGGGGAGTAGCCATAAAACTGACACTATTGGATGACAGGTGATTGCTTTCTGAAGGGTGAGGGCTTTGGACTCAGGCACACACGGGCCCTTTTAGCACTTGGCACTGACAAGCGACAGATCCTTGGATGTAGCCCATTTCCTAATTTGAAAGACAAGTGGGGAGCACATTGTTCAGACCTAGTTGTCCTGGTTCCAAAATAGACAATAGGCAACTTGGCTTACTCTAACGCTAATGCCGTAACACAAGGGATTAAATATACTGTATCTGGAGACAGCAGCTGCATTAACATATACTTAGCCTTGATCAGATAATGATGTGATCTTGATCATGCTCACATGACAGGAGAATGATGTCTACCAGCTTCTCCAGTTTGGGAAAAATTACAATTTCTTGCTTGTAAAAATACTAAAGGAACAACTGAGTCACATGTTGGGTAAAGTCCACCAATGTAGGAAATCTTGTATTTTCATCACCCAGTTAAAATGAACATACATCCATATATTCAAAGTAAATCTTTGCCCTGTATATGCTCATTTTTTTTTTTATATTTATCTGCATTGGTGGCTGGCAGAATGTCATCATGGCAATAGTTCAGCTTATCCTGAAACACTGTGAATACACTTTATTTCTGGACAAGCATTCATTCAAATAATTTTGTGTTAATGTGCTTTCCTTTAATACCAAATGGAAACAGCATGACATACAGTAGGCAATATTTGTGAAATCACACAGATCAAAGTCTTGTCATCACTAAAACGTCATAGACTGTGTCATCACATACAATACATCTTCTGGAAGTCCATCATTGACGTCTAAAAACATGACACAGATGTTCAAGGTATGTGCAGTCTTGTGCACTGACAAACACAGTGCAAGACTTGGCAACCAGATCTAATAGTAGTGATGGATCGCCAGAGATGGAGGACAGCACTGGATTCAATGAGAGCTTCACACTCCCAGAGTACCTGCAGTTTAGGGGCCTTCGTTGTCTTCTGCAGGAGCAGATTTATGACCAAATGCTGAAGATGACCAGATTCCACAGCAATATGGAATGTGCTGCTCTATAGACGACCCAAATGCATGCCAGCAATAAAGTGATGCATTTCTGTTGCAGGCACTGACAATTACACTAACCACAAGACATGATTCACGTTGCATCAGGAAGTAAAACGTAAAAACCAAGAGCATGGCAAAAACTATTGCCCTGCTTCCTCATGCTTTTCTTTTGCTTCTGGAATGAAGGTGTCTATTTTTCCAATCTCATTCATGAAATGTCGGAGTCATAGACTGTCAGAGTACATTAGAGCAATTTTGTAATGAAAGCAATTGGACAGATGATAAAGCAAACACAGAGAGAAGAAAAAAAAAAACATTGGTTCTATACTTACCTCAAACGGTGTCTCAAATCCCTCCAGGATGCCACCTACAGTCAGCAGCCCCTCCGTAGTGATGCCCATGTAGGGGTAGACCCACTTTACCGTCTCAACCAGCACACAGTCTACATAC
This sequence comes from Alosa sapidissima, assembly GCF_018492685.1. Lineage (NCBI taxonomy): Eukaryota > Metazoa > Chordata > Actinopteri > Clupeiformes > Clupeidae > Alosa > Alosa sapidissima. The sequence continues at coordinate 17,597,732 of NC_055964.1, forward strand.
AGTGCCAGCCCTTTGGAGGACACTCCAATAGAGACATGGTGCCACTGGGAATCAGACACTGAGACTGGAAACCTACAAGAAGAGCCCGGTAGAAGGGATGTAGGTTAACATGAATGTCATTGAGTGGTGTGAAAAATGTCAACATAGATCTTAACTTGTTTCAACATTGTAACATGTGTCTTAACCATATGTCTTAACTTGAAGTCATGTTCCCAAATCTGTGCCCCTCGAAACACATTAACTGCAGTTAAGGGTAAATTGACATGACTACATTTTATCCATTTTGAAAGTCTATTTTTGATTTTTTTTGGTAGTTGTTAATGAAGTAACAAGAAACAGTCTTCATCAGGGCATGCCAGGGCATTGGTTGTTGTGTTTGGAGTGGTGTGTGTGTGTGTGTGTGTGTGTGTTTGTGTGGGTTGACCCACTCATAGTCGCGCTGCTGTGTGCTGATGAAGGTAAGGCTGTAGGGCCCGAGACGAAGCTGCAGCAGGACGTGGTTGTGGAAGTTGAGCAGGGTCAGCAGGCTGCGGTCCTCTTCCTGAGAGCTTCTCAGTTGGAGAAGGATGCTGAACTCCTCCGCAAACCTGCAAACACGTCAGAGGTGGACACACACAAGCACACACTCAAACACTCCCTTACAAACACAGAAGCATGTTGTCACATGCCCACACTAGCCTACAGTATTTAAAAGCCTAAAGCCAAGTAGACACTGTGCACAGATTTTCAGTCGTGTATGACACTCACACTACACGTTTAAATCAGATACAACTGCTGTGCTCACATTGTACATTCAACTGCGGACACTGCAAGAATTCTGACATAAGAAAAAGAAAAAATTCTGACATGTTAAAAATCCAATCGGTTTTGACAGGAGTTGGAACGCTGAGTGTTACGTCTTCTACTCGGGCACTGTGAAGCTGCTCAAACTGCATGACAAATTGGATGAGAATTCGGCCTGATTCTAAAGTTACTGGGGTCTGACTGAATCTGGGCTAAAATTGGGTCAAAATCGCACAGTGTCCGCTCAACTTAAGCATGGATCGCACAGGTTGAAAGAGGTACCAGCATACCAGTATAGTACTTACTTGACATAACATCAAAAAGCATACCTACAGCATACTTACTTGGCATCAAAAAGATTGTTTCTTTAAATTCTGATACTATTTCTTGGTCATTCTTTAATGTTTCAATCTAAGAAAACTGCATGGAGCCCCTTTAAACACTCCTGATATTGTATGTCAAACACACACACACACTCTCTCACACCTTCTTTCAGTCACCCCTCAACACACACTTTAAAATCTCAGCATGCCAAAGACCTCCCAGCAAGAGAGGGTCAACCTCATACCAGCCAGTATCTCTTTCACTGCTATCGCGCAATCTAAATTACCTTAATCCGAATGCCTCGGCTGCAGGCATTGCCAGGGTAGAGTATACACCAATTTGAAGAACGGGACACTTTGAGTCCTCTTCTGATAGAGTTACATTATTGCTGTCCAACCCTGAAATGTGTTCTAGCAGGTTCACAATCTCTGTGGGGGAGAGGAACAACATTTACCAAGATGAGCCTTCTCATCACTCTGTGGAGTGGTATGAACAAAATAGCCATTGCAAACATTTTTGTTAATGTGGAAAACCTCACAAGAATTTGTCACTATTGATTGCTGATGCTTAATGCACAAAACATGATGCTCTTTCGTGTGTTTTTCATACAGACTCAATAACATTACACTCTTACTTTTGGGGCACGCTAGTTTACCCCAAACCCCAAATGTGGTCAACATTGAAATCTTTGAACAAACACAGCTATTCACTGCTATCGCTTCCTAGCAAGTCTTTAATCAATCACAGAAAAGGAGCCGTTGAGTGTTGAGTAAATGGTCTGCTTCTACTCACACTCACTTAAAAAAAAAAAATCAGAAAAAGAAAAAAAATATATTTTATGCACCGTGGATGCAGGGGTTTTTGCTGGGGTGGTCTTGAAACAAACAGCAACTGTCCTCCACCAGCTTACCCCAGCCCCCTCACCCCCGGTACAGTCTGCCCCCTCCACCCGGGTCTTGCCCCCCGGCCAGGGTCAACACAGTCACGAGGCGGCCGCAGGACCCTAGCAGCGGTGCCAGGACCACCCTGTCTGCCCCGGCCCTGCCTGTAGCCAGTGACTGACTCCGCTGCTTTTAATGGATGATCTTGAAAAGAACCATGGGAATTCCCAGGACAGATTTCATTTTTCCCACCCTGATCTCTTGAGGATGGAGTCGGACAGACGTGGTGAGAGGTACCCACTGATGGACTTTCCATACCACTCTCTCCAGCCTGACGACAGAGTCAACGGATTCCTCCTGCCTTTATATGCCCCCTAACTCTCTCGTTTTCCCTCTGATGGGTTTGACAGTGAAAAGTGAGTCGGTGGGAAATTTTGCAGTTCTGCACTTACAAAGCAATGACCATATTTTGCAATTAATTTATGAAGGACAAAAACACAGGACCCACTCTTTAAGATGACAAAAGCAAAGATATACTGACAAGGGATTAATGATTCAAGTCAGGTTGTTTATTTACAGTTCCTACAGACTGTCTGATTGAAGACAGTCTGACTAAAATTTAGTTTAATTTTTAGTCTTTCACCAGACCAAGCTCAATCTGGGCAAAAAAGAAATCGCCAGCAGATCAGGCTGGGTTCACCCAGCCTAGATCATTTTCTTGTAATGGAAAATAAGGCGGTTTTCTTAAGATCATGCAACACTTACCACACTACTATTTTTGGACAAAACAAGAGAAAAATGGTCTGCTACTATATTCATACATGCTCTTTGACCTTTTGAGAAAGCCACAAACTAGTACAACAATTCTGTTTTAAGTTTAGCCAAGAATCCTCTCCAGTCCTCAGTCAGCAGCTCTCTCTTAGTCCATCTTCTCCAACATCTCCAGCCCTGTCTGTCCAGCTAGGTGACCGCCTCTGCAACCATATGCCAAAGCCCCCAGTCACACATGGGCACGCTCATGATGCATGGACACTCATCATACTGTGATGAAATCTCCACATTCCATAGCGCTCGGGGCTACAACCCACCACACAGAAGAAACCCGCTGAAGGCCTGTCACTAGGGCGTATAGCAATTGGTTCTCCTTCTAGTGAGCTGAGTGGTAAATTGTTTTTGGTTCCATCTCAACAAGATGCAAATATCACTGAACCAAATCTTACCACTAATTCTGCTTATGAAATGAGTAATTTAATGAACTACTAACACAGGTACTGGTCTGTGTAATAGTAATTACAATGGCCTTGCACAAACACAAAATCATTTTGCAGATATTGCTGCTATTTTTTGGATGCAGTGTTTTTGTTTTTATTTTTACCTGCTTCCTGCAGTAGTATTTGTTGGTTTTAGATTAGATTTGAGATTAGCAGATTGGGTTTGGACTCAGCAGTGGTAGTGTTTGGGGTTGGTGCAGGGGGTGTCAGGTTGTGAGGACAGCTGTTTAGTGTTAAAGGAAGGACCCGGTTCTCTAACTCTCTAACTCCCCCGAGCGATGCCTGGACAACCAGGGTATGCATGTTCATAAATCTCTTACTGTGATGATGGCAAGGAATTTAGACATGGATCAATGGGACACAAAGTGCATTTCCAATCATACCTGTATTTTCACCAGAAAGTGAATGGACTGTTTTACCACTCCTATGTTCAGCATGTAGATAACTACTCATGCATCAAATAAAGAGATCAACACATAGTATTACACTATCAAGGTTCACAACTGACTAAACCATCTGTTTGCTGATGATGCTCCAAAGTTATTGATTAAAAGCATTGTGCCTTTCAATGACCAAATGCACACAGCACCAAAATATTCTTACAGTAACTCTTCTCTGCTCCCTTCTTTCACTTCAAAAACACAAGCTGAATGATGGGCTTCTTGTTCTGGGCCAGTTCAGGGAACTGCACTCCTTAAACAGCTCAATATGAAAATCTACAGTGCGGCGGCCGCGGTGAACGCTACCAGATGAGCGCCTCAATGCTCAAAGGGTCACTTGTGTCCAGGTGGGAGTGAGAGGGAGGCAGGCAGCCCCATCTTGCTGCCATCTGCCTGAACATGAGGAGACGCCTTAGCCTCTGCTGCACAGCTGAGAGCGCGCCGGCTTGACGGGGCGTTTATCTTGCTCAGTCAAAGCTGCTGAACTATAGGCTCCCACGACACTTACACCTGTGGGCCTGTAGGGGGAGCAGGAGCTTGGCATGCCACAAGAGTGAAAGCGGAGAAGGCAGCTCAAGTTTGGAATCAGAAAGTGGTAGCATCAAGTGTGAAGGTGTGACAGGCTCAAGTTTTCTTAGGTCTGTTTCTTAACATGCAGAGACAGGCAGAGAATGCCATCATCCATATCGCACATGATGATAATAATGGTGATGCCAAACCAGTTACACTCAAGGAGTTATTGTTGGACATCAAATAGGCAAAGTAATTTATTGGCAAAAGAGGAAAAATGTGTTATAGGCCTAATATTGATTCTATCTTTCTCTATTACTAGCCCCAGTTATGGAAAAATCTATGAAAGAGTATCTTACATCAGTGAAAGTCATCTGACAAGAGGACTATAGGAAATAAATTCCATAATGTTTAAACACAGAAAAACATAACATGTAACACAATGACCTAGTCTTAGATACAGTTTTGTTTACGTTGAAAAACAGTGTGGAAGGAAACTGTTGCTATGGATTCATAGATGGCCTTTTCCTTCTTGGATTACCTGTCAATTGTCCAAAATACCTCAACAGGAACATGGTTATGAATGCCAGGCTGTAATTTTCAAGCTCCATTCATCTCACAGGACTTGGTCTGTCTCAAGTCGAGCTGAATTTGTTTCTCATTTAATGCCCAATTAGCTTTCTATGTGCCGGTTTATGTTTCATTTACATGGACAGTTAGCCAGAGGGAAATCTTGAGGGAGCACTTAAATAGCTGTGAGGTTCAAAGAAAAAAAAAAGTTTCCCTTGGAGACAATCCTGGGTGTACAGTAAGTTTACAGTGCAGGTACTTCAATTACTAGTGTGTGGGTTACCCCAACAGAAGACGGCAGACAATAAAAATACCGATATGCCTATAATTTTGCAGTTAAACTGCCCTTTTCCTAATGTCGACATGCTTCTCAGACATCATTTTCTGCCTCTGCCTTTTCTGATTAAGGGCATCAAGCCACATGTGGAGACTAGAAGTTTCACATTAATATTACCCACCATGCAGCAGTGCCACAGTAGATGACCTCATAGACATACCACATTGTATGCCAGGCGTTTCATTTGGCTATTTCTCAGGCATCCTGTGATATACAACTGAAGGGGAACATAAACTATTCCACAACAGCATCCTGTTTCAAATTCGACTTTCCAAATGTATTCTTCCTCACTCTAGTATGCTTTTTAAAATACCTCTTTCATTTCCTGCCTTCGTGAAAAATGACACTAAGAGACCACTGGCTGAAATAGCCTACCATAAACGGAAAAGGAAGGAAATCCAAAACCTTGACACCCAGCACTGGCATCCAATTACCATATTTTCTTGTGCAGTTTACCCTGATGGGCATGCAATGCTAATATAATCACATTCACTGCTCAAATGATAAAATTGCCTGATCTAAGTCACCAAAATATTGGAGGTATGCAACACGACTTACTACAAATATGTCAAACACAAGAGAAACACTAGATTTATGGTAGAGATCTCATGAAGTAAAACAAAGACAGAAACCCATGACCATGAGAAGGTATAAAGAAAGAAAAGCCCCAAATACAGACATTTACACACACACACACACACACACACACACACACACACACACACACACACACACAGTCCCACTTAAGGGAAATATATCATCTCAGTCAAACATTACTGATTCATATCACAGTCTGAGAAAAGTGCGTTCAAAGCACACTGCAGCATCTCATTTAGGCATTTAGTAATCTATTAGCCGAGTTATTAAAAGAGTTCAGAGGGGCCTAGAAATGGTGTACTAGCTGTTCTTCAAATGGGTATGAAGACGTCGCTGCATTCCTGTGGAATAGCTTTGGAGCTGTGGGAAAGCATGTTCTATATGTGACATGTCTGCATTTGATGTCAGACCAGAGGGCCTAAAATGTTTATGGGTTTTCTGTTGCAATCAAGGGAAACTGATTACTTTGGACAAGGAGAGGTCACTGAAGAAAAGCATACACAGAACACATCCCTGTAAATCTTGGACAGCGGAGGAATGAAATGCAAACATTAGTGATTTCATCGCCAGACTCCCCTGGGACACAATGGCTCAGATCAAACTCGCACAGAGTGAGGGAAATACAAGCCTTTTGGAAGGAGGACACTGACTTCACCAGAGACCATACATTCTCAAGTCATCACAATCACAAATTATCTTCATTGCAAAGGTAATGATTCTCTCAGGGTCCCATTCTAAAACAGGAACCCTGGCAATGAAGAAGTAGTTTAACGAGTAGTTTAATTTCACATCCATGTCGCACAGAACTCCCTTTCCCTCTCTTGAGCACTTTAGCAGCATATTCCTTTTTAAAAACATGTTTTGGTTTGACATTTCACATGGCAATATTTAAGCATGCATTATGCAAAAAAAAAAAAAAAACAAGAACTGGCAGCTTCTGTGTGAGTAGAGTGATTTGGGGTCTCCAGCACTGTGCTGTATGTCTGTGGCTGCCCTAAGCCAGCAGACCCGCAGCGCTCTGGTCTGGTGGTGACAGCAATAGCGGAGGGTCAGTCTGGGAGAGCTCTCTGCTGAGAGATGGAAGAAGAGCCCTCCCGGCTGACCAGCCTCTTATAGTGGAACGGTGCGCATTCCTGACTTTAATGAGTACAGGCTGCTGGACGGGAGTGATCGCAGACAGTGTCCTGTCTGTGTTCAGACATGGACTAGGGCAACAGCCTCAACCAACCACCCTCATCGCAAACAGCATGTTTTAGGATTCATTTGCAAACAGCACGTTTTAGGATTCATTTGAATGGTCCAAATCAGATTTTATTAGTCGTTGTGCAAATTGGTGGGGCTTAATGGTGAACAACTACAGTGTCTAAGAGTGTGGGAACTGTGCAGAGTGTTGAGGTGCATAGGTTCAAGGTTGCAAAAGCTAGACGTAGACACAACTCTTTTTTGCATGCATACAGTGTACATAACACTGTAATTAAACACCCCAGTATTTTTTAACTGCAGTGCATCACCTTTTTAGCATGGACTATTTCTTTTTTTTAAATAGACAGTCAAAATATGCCTTATATTATAAAATCATCATTGTCATCTTTGCATACCATTGGCATTTTATACCACCTGCGGTAGAAGCAATAGCTAGACCTGCCCCTTGGTGATGCTACTTTTGAACACCATATGAATGCCCCACACAACAGCACCTTGGGGCATTTTTACTGGAGCTGACCAGCAGTGCTGCAGGTAAGAGCCATTGGGCCTGTGCAGAGTGCTACTGGTCCTCCTTGGGGGAAAGAAAACACCTTTCAGCTCTGTTAGCTACTCCTGTGTGTCTTAGCATTACAGCATGTCTACACTCATTGCACGTCTGTTGTTAGGCTCAGCAGCAGGGCCTGCTATATACCACCAGGGAACCTCTGCTTTAATCTCCACTCAGCAAATATGCTAGAATAACTAACAATGGGAAACAGGTTTGAAGACTTATCACAATAGAACTACACGGGGGTATTTCCTAAACAGAGTATATTTTGTATTTCATGTTATCAAACATATCCTTCCGTCATAAGTCATTCATGCATTTGAAATACTGATAATTCTACATGCAATAATGTTTCATGTCCAAGTCATAACACAGTGTCACTAGTACAGGCATGTTTTCATCATCTTGCTGAAAGGGCTTTAACAGAATGAAACTTGAAGCCAAAGCCAGTGATCCTCACATGACAAACCGTCTCCCTCACCTTCACACACCAACGCTGCTGTATGTTATATACAATGCATGCTCTCCAGTGCTAAATTCCTTGGCCGTCAATCGTTATAGATTTCGGAGGTCTCCTAACATATTCTGGCTGACAAATCAACGTCTTCCCTGGATGTCAAAAGACAACTGTTGAAAGCTCTGACCATTTAAAAGCTCTGGCAAACAACATCATTCTGACAGACAGACGACAGATTGTGTGCACAAACACATACAAAAGTTCAGAAATGAGTCTGCGGCTAATGTATCAGAGAATGACATAGTCCAAAAGAACAGTGTGATTTAACGAACAGGATGTGATGTGATGAGAAATGTTAGTTTGAACATCGGCATAACAGTGATTACATGACACCTAGCCAGGTGGTAGGCTGACTCCAATGTAAAGGATGAGGAGTGGAGAGCTGCCTCTGCGGATCAGTTTAAAACTATCCACCATGCAGCTGACCCAGATAACCCCTTGAATCAATTTCTCACACTAATCCCATTCGGCCGCAGATACAGAGCACTGAACTGGACTAAAGCCACCTTCAAAAAGCGCAATGCTGTCACCATCACCTTAGTACTGCCTTGTAGACTTATGTTTTTCACTTTGATGTGTCTATGTGGGTGTCTTCATGCGATGTGTTTTGGTGTTGAATGAGTATGGGATATACAGTACTGTATGTTACTTGTTATACATCATATATTATACTGTATGTGCTGTGTGTGGATGGGATACATGTCACATGGGTGGATGAGATATGTCACAAGTGTGGATGGGACATAGGCCTATGTGTTACATGTTATATGTGTTTATATGTGGTGTGGTGTGCTATGGAACATGAATGGAAAATGTGTGGAAATGATTATCTATGGGGCAATAACGATTATATCTATTTATTAAAACAAGCCTACGGGTCACAATGGCTTACACTACGCTGATGGCACAGACATGACATTCACAATTCAAGCTTGGGAAAACTATAATCTGATAGCCATGATGCCACAAGGCTAACTATTAAGACCATTTGTGCTCTCTTCATTTCCACATTAGCATAGTTAGTCCTCAGCATAGTTTAGTCAAACTTTAGGGCAGTGCAAACGAGTATACTGACAACCTCAAACATGTATTTGTTAAATGCATGTTCAGAACAGGTTTTTCATTTTCTAAAGTGAATTAACTTTGTAAATTCAATAAAAAAGCTCCTAAACTATTTTATGTTTCACACTGAAGCAGGATATAAAATAGTACTCATTTCCACACTGTTAAACATATTTCATATCTTGTGTAAAGTCTCAGAAAATGAACATTCACTAACATGTCTGGACTATCTCAGCTCCACTTTGGTGTAATGGTCTCCAGATTCTCAAACTGCAAGGGAGGCCTTTTGTTTAAGATTGGCTGCTGACCAGAGACATGATTATTTATCAAGGATAACATTAATTATGTCTGGTATCACATCGCATAGGCTGCTCTTGGAAGGCAGCCCCTGAGGAGGACGCGGCCAATCCTTTCATCCTGCTGTCAAAAAATTACAAGGCAGCGCAACTTGGAGATCTCACAGCTGTCAAAATCAGGAGAGCCTTCTCTTAGACATGTGATGTAACCTTCAAAGCTACTGTTTACACAGCAGCCTCATGGAAGATTATTCCTCTGCACCCAAGTGTACTTCATTATCAAGGATGAATGCATAACTGATTGGGTTGAGTTAACACACAAAAACATGCTTAAAAGTACGTAAATGCAAATTGTGACTATCCACGATTGTGAGATTGACATGGTTGGGGTACATGTCAATTTCAGCAACAACAAAAAAAAAAAAACAGGAACGATATACTGCCATAACATTGTGTGTTAGTCTATTTGTACAGCTGTTCCAGAGAATTCAGTATGTGCAACTGATCATGCATCATGTCAGCAGTGCATGCTGGGAGAACCTATGTTTTTCCTCTGGCTCACATCAAGCACGAATCCTTCTCTTTATATTAGGACTAACTAAAGGGATCGTGGCGGAGCCATATCATATGCTGTATGCACAGACGATGGCAAATTGACAAATTATGTCATGCTACTCCATGAGACATAGGTCTCAGTCATCTTAATGTAATGAATCATGTATGAGCATGTGATGCAAAACTAAGACATCCTGTTGCATACTCTTATATGGTCACATACACTTGGACCAAAGTAGTCAAAGATTCAAATATCTCTGTATCTCCAAACCTTTACTAGCCTGACGTAGCCATACTCAATTCTATTCAGAATTTTCTATTGTCAAATGTTGTGGGCTGGATCAATTCTGGCTGGCTTCCAGGCCCTTTACATCAACCGTAATCTAAAACATGGCATGCACCACCACTTTCATAAGGACATTCTGTGAAGTTATAGCCTATGGCCACTTCTATATCCTCATAGTATAGTTTAGGTCAACTATAGCTTTGCTCAAAATGTTACATAAACATCCCCATTAATACCAACAGAAAAACATTCCAAGGAATCCAAATAGATTTAAATGTTCCAAAACATTTGATTTGCGTATTTGACACAAAAACACAATTCTCCAGCCCATATGCATCTATGTGAATGTTTGTATAGCTGTGAGCACAGCACATAATACCTATCTACTACTTATGCCAGATGTCCTGTTTGTCTGAGTGCATGTGAGTTAAGAATACCTTGGTTTGGCAAGGACTGGAGTGTATAAGCTAAAAAACACTTTTCGGATGTTGGATTTAGATGTTTACATGACTCAAGCGGGGAGAGGGAATTCATCTCATATCCGGTAACACATAGCCAAGTTATCTAACTCTGAAATAGCATCTTTTAAAGGGGTTAAGATCCCCTGGACACACCAGTAATAAACCAATAAGCATCCACAATCCTGCAGTCCAGTTGGCAGTGGGCCTGTCTCTTTTGGGTCCAATCCCACAGGGTAGAACCCAGGGGATCCTATTGTAGGCATTACATAGACACACCAGATCATTATCAGATTCTGTCACGGAAATCTGGACAGTATTTATAAAATAGTCCAGAGGGTGTCACTTCAGCAAATCAGGTTGCGAGAAGAAAACTGATAAGGTATGGGAAAGGGGAAACTGCAAAACAGTTTAGGTAAGGGTTAAGAGCAAACAATCAACATAGTTTAGTCCAAATATTTTAAGAGCGCAGGAAAATACAACACTTGTCCTCATCTGATGCCATGTCCAAGGAATCCTGCTGACTTTTTTTTCCCCAGCTGCCTGCAAATTGGAGCTTACAGTAGGCTAAGGATGCGCTCATTGACTGACAATAAAAGAGACCTGATGCCTCAAAAGATTTAAGTATGATACGAGGACACTCACAATTCAGTACAAGAGCCAGAAAATGGGTCCCCGGGACATCTTCTGCCAACCACCATGGAAATCAGTTTGAAACAGCTATAAGCCATTCGTCTAAATCAGTTTCACTCAAAACCGCAACATACAGAGAGGTACAGAGAGCATGTATACCAGATAAGCTTCTGCGCCCATGCCCAAGTGTTGGACTAGTGTTTTGTGAGTTAGGCTACCTGAACTTGAAATTACTTAGTTAGTTTGCATTTTCTCTTCCACGTTACTACTAACTCAAATAAAGTAAGTGTTCTCGAGAGATTGATCAAAACTAAGTCAACCCCACTTACTATTTCTTATTAATTTGAATGTTAGAATTTACAGTGTAGGCCTCCACAAAGCAGCATTGAAAATAGGCCTACGTCGCTAAGCCAATAGCAACTCCTTGAGGCCAGGATAGGCACTAACCTGATGCTAGATAATAGTACATGAAAAAAATACTAGACACAGTAATGGCTACAAATAAGTCGAGCCACTCAGTGACTCAATTAAATAAAGAATATTAAACGTTAAACAGTATGTTCAGGTCCACATACTATTTTCAAAGGTTTAGTCCACCACACTGAATCAGCTAAACGTAATAGACTGTAATATTATGCACATATCACGTGCCGGGTTTGCTTTGAGCATCCATGTCTGTGGCAAAGGGATAAAAGCGTCAGTGCAATTCGGACAGGCTCTTGCTATAAAAAAAAAAAATAATACAAACACTTACCTGTATAATGTCCCGAACCTACTTCAGACGAATTCACGTGTAGTACAGCGTAAGTGCAACGTAGAGTGGCTATGATAAAGTACAATTGAAGTAGCCACATGATGCTAATTTATGTTGACTTGATTATTTCAGGAGCTTAGGTCCCTAACCAACTCGAATTTATTTCAAGTTCGGCACCCTAACCCACCCATGCATGAACTACACACTCACAGTAACCCTTTGTCAAACTAATATTATGCTATCATATGACTTTTATAAGTAAATATAGATTTTAAAGACGAAGTTTGTAAAATGATCACAAAGCAGGCCAATCCATAACCAGACCCCTGGCCCCAGCAGTCTTGACTCTTCTGATCCAACCCAACTTCATCACAAGCAAGTGTATCCAGATCCCCGCCCACATTAGCAGTGTAGACCAATAAAATAACCGCGTGAAATCCCCATGGGTCGGCTACACTTCTTACTGGTGTTAGTAGGCCTACCAAGACTTAACTCTGGTGGGGGAAAACACATGGAATGTTTTTTCTTCTATCTACTGATACCTTGGTTATCTACTACTGATATACTTCTAAAACGTATAGCCATTAATAACACAGTGAGCAGCCAACGTTAGTGTGTTTATTTTTTGTTTTAGTTATTTTCAATTTCAAGGACTTCATACAAAATGTTTAAGTAGAAACAACAGCAGAATTTAAAGTCTGGCCATTGAACATAAATCAGGCAACAAACGATCAGTTGCAGAACCCAAATAAGGTATGTTCCAACTTTGTTACATGGAAGGAACTGACCACATTTTTTTCAATACATATCGATATAAAGTTTTTTTATTTATTTTTTTCAACCCCATAATTTATATCAAAGGTAATTTAAAAATAAACAAAATAATACACTGTATCAAAATGTACGAAGATAAACAATGTGTATGTAAACGTGCACATACATTTTTTTTTTCAGACCATGCAAACATTACTTTTTTTTTTAAAGAGGAAACGCCACATTTAACTGGAAGAAGTGTGCAGAGAGAATTTGTGAGATTTCAGATTAGGTCAACTTAGAGAGTGGGTGCAGAATGCAGATGTGTACAGTATGTTCCGCCACATAGGAATGCACTGTGACATTAAAAAGACTAGGATGAGTGTAAAGGCATACAAAACAAATTCATTAGAGTGGACCAGCTCTGAGGACATTTTATAGGGAAACTATGTAATGAATGCTGAATGTAAAGAATATGCTCTACTTCAAATCAGTCATAATAAATCTGAGGATGTTATTGTATGCACATTCTTTTAGCCAAGTACCCCTTGGTAACTGATCAGTCAGGCCACATACAAAAATAACCTGCACTGTTTTTGTTTCTTTTAAACCTGTTTTCCTTCGACAAAATGGGTAAACCTGATGCATGCAAATATATAAACTTGCTGTTTGACTCATTGTTTAAACATATTCTAAGGATCCGCCTTTTAAGTCATTGTGCCGTTATACATTTTTTAAAATATATTTTTTCATCATTTTACAGTTTTTTTTATAGAAAACATTTGGTCACAATCATGCTGAAGCCTGGATCTAGATAGCCCAGCAGGTAAAGCTACAGAATGGATAAAGTATTTTTTCAAAGTGTCTTCTTGTTGCATAGCCCTACTTGAACAAGATTCTACAACAACCCTGGAAACATACAGAACCGCAGATGAGTTTGTGGTCAAGGAATCATCTGACCCCAGATATCCCCCTCCCTCTCCCCCAGTGTCTCCAACATGCTGTGGCTTGCAAACAAGCAGATGACATCTGGCCTACTGGTTCAGGTACATTTACCTGCTCCAGGTGAGTGGGATCAAGTCAATGCAGTGATATACGGGTGGTGACAGGTCAAGCATAATAATTATCAATGGTCATAATAACACTGTTCACCAGCCAATTCGTATGCGGTTCAACCACCCACCGCAAAACATTCAGAATTACCAGAGTGTTGTGGGAATTCAGCATTGAGCTCTGATCATTGCTACATGTACATATCACTAGTCAGTGGGTAAAATGGCCGATTGATCATCTTTTCTTACAGGTGTTATTCAAAGCGAGTGAAAGAGAGTGTGTGTGTGTGTGTGTGTGTGTGTGTGTGTGTGTGTGTTGGAGAGCAGGGGGTGGGAATACCACAGAGGGATCCACTGTACTGTTGCCAGGTCCTTGACTTCTCACATACTTTCATCATGGGTCTGTATCTCTGTCTTACAGCACTGCACAGTGTTGGCAAACACACACTGTCTTTCCTCTTCTTACCTCTGCAAAATTCCATGCTCTCTTTTGTGTTCTGCTAACATAACATAGAAATTGAAGGCAATAGCTAGCAATGCTTCCTCAATAGAGTCCTGACTTACCAGAAAAGAAGAAAGGTACACCTTCACTATATTGTTCACAACCCCTTTCAACCAAGTTCAAGATTTAAACATGCAAAGTGTGTAACTCTGGCTATGTAGTCCCATGTGGACTAATATAGAACTACTGCAGTATTATCAGATGTTTCTGAGCTACACATTTCCCCACCGATCAGCTGTACTAAAGGTTAGGAAAAAAAAACTCAGCCCCAAAAAAGCAATCATACGGTCATTTCCATTCGAAAACATTCCCCATTCCCAAACATACAGTGCCATTTATGCTGCCAAATAAGGCCTTCTGCTACATCAACTTGTACTTCTATTTTTGCCTTGTCCAGCTCCCTCAATCAAGTGTTGATGCACTATAAAACAAATTTGCATCGTTACTACAATATATTTAAAAGGTTAGGCACTTCGTAATAATATCTGAAGCAGTCTTTAAGAAAAATTTGACCTGACAAATGGTGAACTGTAAGCAATTTACATAAAACACATTTGTTTTTACAATATACAAAAAGCACAATGACTAGGTAAAATATACACAACAGTATGATACAAAAAAGGAAACAAAATGTATAATCCATTTCTCTCTCCATTTTCACACATTTGTGCAAGGAATGGTCAACAGCAGCAAAAACAAACAAGCAAAAACAAACAAAAACAACCATTGTCCCTTTCCATTAAAAAATAAACCTGGTTGTGTTGTAACATATGTGTATCTGCCATAGAGAATATAACTTCCACACAGGCATGGTAAAATCTCAGAAAAGAGTTGAGTACAGAACACACCTGTTGTGCATTTTCTCTAACGTTCATCTCCTCGCAACTCGTAGCAGTGATTTTTTTTGTCACCCTGTCTAATGGTCCACCCTGAAAACACTACCGTTCTCAGGTCAGTGGACGTAACACTTCTTGAAATGGCAGAACTGTGTGCTGAAGTGCTTGTACTGTTCTACTCTGCTCCATGCAGTGCCATGGGCTACTGCTTATCTACCCACTCTTCAGGAGAGAAGCCTCCACAGTGCCAGCTCTCACACAAAGTCAAGAACGAGGAGGAGGAGAGACCATTGTGTTACAACACAACCTAGAGATTCCACCGTTTTGTGACATAAACCTTTCCAGGCAAATTGTTCATGTGCTAGACTGTATGCTTGTTTCAAACAAAATATTAAAAATCATTTTCAGGTCAACTCAAGTCGTCACAAATAACTGACTTTTTTCAGGTCATCTTTAAATATTCTGCTTTGGTGGCCTTTGTCTGAATCCCCTCAGCAAACTCAGTTGAAAGCAGATGCATACACACACACACACACACAACAACAACAACAACAAGTAACAACAGTGTAAACTACTACCCCTTTGAGCAAGATGATAAAACTCATCGAATTTCCTCAACAAATACCTCTGCAACACTCCGTTATGTGGTAAAGCCATGCTAGCACCATTCGTCCTCCCCTGCCTCCAGGTAGTACCGGGGCACCCTGCCCTCGGGGATCTGGCCGCCGCCAGGGACACCCATGTTCAAGTGGTACCCATTGGGCACCCCGCGGAACAGCTGGGGCGGCAGTGGAGGAGGGAGGGGCCCTGTGTGGTGGGGAGGGGGGTGTCCCACCACGGCGATGGCGCGCGTGCCCAACACCAACTCCTGGAAAGCGGCCACCTCGTCCCGGAAGCTGCAGGGCTGCGGCTGCAGCTGCTGCTGCTGAGGAGGAGGAGGAGGAGGAGGAGGAGGAAGTGCTGCTGCTGCTGGCGAACCGTACAACTCGGCCGGGCACAGGAACGGCTCCGAGCTGATGCGCACAAAGGGGGTGGACGACGGCGATTCGCGGCCGCTGTGCAGGAGGGCGTTGTGCTCGGACTGCCCGCGGCTCAGCCGGCAGGGGCTGGCGGGCGCCCCGGCCTGAGCGCCCACCACAAAGAACACGGGGGAGGAGTTGGCAGTCCTGTAGGCCACTCCGGGACGAGGGGTCAGGGGAGTCTGGGGCAGCTGCCTGCGGCCGCGACTGGGGGTGCTAGCCCCCGAGGTGGACATCACCGGGCTCCCCTTAACCCAACCACTGCCCTAGATGAAAAGTGAAGAAGCGAAATCAAAACAAGACAAAAACAATGGCGGTCACACGCCGGAGGGGAGAAAACAGAAGGGATGCGGGGAACAGGTCCGCCCAACGGACAGGCCGAGGAAAGGATAGGAGAGTGCAGATGAGAGTGGACAGTGGACAGTGGACAGTGGACAAATGGACAAAATGGAAATACAAGAACATTGAGAGTTCGATAAAGTAAAGTATGAATGGTTAGTGACAGAGAAGACCACACGGATAGACCAGCATCGTTTTCGATGTTGGAGAACAATGGTAGGAAAGACACAAAAACATGTGCACAGATAAATGGTGAAGAAAGAGCAGAAAAGAGGAGAAGCCATGAGAGGTTGCACTAGAAGGCTGGAAGTTTGAATTTCAACAGAGACAGAATCAACTGTGTTAGTCAAACTTAAGACACAAGAAGAGCACAGAATATCAAACAGAGAAGAGAACAGAATAAAAAAGACTTGTGAATACATTTCATCTATTTTTCTTTCCATTTATCGTAAACCCAGACAACTGATATTCTCTAGTAGAAAAGTAGAAAGTCGGGGCACATTCTTGATGCTGTATTATTACCACTCTGAAGACCTCTCCCATAGAGACCAAAGTCAAACTATGTGATTGGCCCTCTGGGAACAGTAAGTCATGGCTTTCGCCCTCAGTGGAATCTCACTTTCTTTTACTGTACTCAAAAGTTTTAACCCTTCATGCTCTTCACACTGTTAAGGCAGGCAAATCAGAGTGATCATTTTCAGTTCTGAAGTTTGGGTTCAGAGATTGGAGTCTCATGTCTGACTGTCAAAACAGCTGATTTTGGGGTTCTAGAATATGAGGTTCCACTATGAGAAGAAGAGTGCTCAGCTGACATGGCATGTGAATAGAGTGAGAACCTGGTGTATGTACTATGTCAATTCTGAGGCTAATGTTAAACTACAAGCCAAATTAAGATTCTGAGGATGCTTGCTCAAGGTGTAGTGCAACTTACCTCATTAAGTCATTCAGACTGGTATGGTTGATAAATAAATAATGAATAAATGTTGGTAGAGGTTCTTAAAATCGGTAATACAATTAATGATTAACTAATGCCTGCTGCCTAAAATATTCTTTACCCACTAGTTGGCATGTATATAATAACCATTTTTTTCGCATGTAGGTGCCGACATGAGTAGCAGAACCAACATTTATAACTGCGGAAACTAAAATAATCGAACGTCAAAAGCGTCAGCGTCAGCGTCAGCGTCACACTCATGTTGGAGCCTAAGTCGGCTGGGGAGATGGCCGCCCCGTCCCACCTGCTTGTTGAGGCCGGGCTCATGGGCCTCGCTGGGGGAGGTGGCACAGCTGGCAGTGGTGGACTTGGTGGCGGTGGCGCCGGCGCCGGCACAGTGCTCCCTGCTGTTGTAGCGGTCGCAGGAGTAGTAGCGCTGCTTGTCGCCGGAGGACGAGTGGTGCTTCCTCTCGTGCGAGCGGCCCCGGTCGTGCGCCCGCTCGCGGGTCGAGGGGTCCCCTGGAGGCTCGCCTGTGGTGCCTGAGTTGCCATGTCAGAGATGGATGGCAAGAGATGGTGTCACAATTTGAACTATAAATAAAAGTACAAATCACTGAGGGCAGACAGAGGTCAGACAAGGTTAATGTGGCCACATCCTGGAATAGCTGAACCCTAATGGCTTGATGGCTGAACCCTAATGGCTGCAAATACTAGGTTACAGTGACTTTTTCCTACCCAGCCATACAGTAGAGAAGAGTATACAGCAGGTGTGGTTGAAAGTTTACTACAGAGGTTTTCAGTGGCATCCAAGGGCCACATTTTATGGAATGATCTGATAAACTGAAATTCATCGCAGATGAGACATCTCATTTGTAAATGTACCCATATCAGCAAAACTTCCTGATGGACACATTCAGACTGCTAACAGCATCCCAAAACTCAAATATCCTTCAGTCTGGGCCATTTCCCCTTCCCTCTAGAGCTTGGCTTCCTTAAACACACACACTACAAAAGCACAGTCTGTCACGTTTTTTTTGTTCTTGTGTGTGTGTTTGGACTTTTCATGTGAACACTTCCCTCTCTCCCCTCATCACTGTCATGCTGAGAGGCGCCCATAAATTAGCGGGTCATTGGGTCTGCGCGTCTGTCAGCCCCTTTTATCTAGGTAATAAAGGCCAGCTGGAGCGGAGCGGCTCCTCGGCCGCGCCCCGAGACCGCCGCGCGGTACACTGATCTCTCCCCCAGATGATGCCCGGCTACGAGCAGGGAGCTGTGGCCCCCACGCAGCTACTAGAGGGCTCTGAAAGGGCTTGACATCCTGCTCACACTGCTGCTGCTGCCACATTTCAGTGAGTTTGTTTTACCACCATCAGATTTAAGGATTCTGGTGTTAGTATTATCTGTGGTAGTATTTAATCTAACTAATGCTGGTATCATCCTGAGAAGGTAGATGTGGAGCTGTTTTTTCACATTAATTTTTGTTCATAAATTCTAATTGGATTCTGATTTGGGGCCGTGGTAGCGCAGTGGCTAAGGAACTGGGCTAGCATGTAGTAGCCTGAAAGTTGTGAGAGTTGTGAGTTTAATTCCTGGCTTTCCACTGTTGTGCCCTTGAGCAAGGCACTTAACCCCGAGTTGCTCTGATGACAATGGCCTTTTTACTGTAATTGACATATGTAAGTCACTTTGGATAAAAGCGCCTGCTAAATGAATAAATGTAAATTATTTAAATCCTGTCTAAATAACCTCAGGAATAGCCCCACTTCCTGTTAAAGTGGTCTTATATGAATGTTCTTCAAATCTTTCAAAAAACTGTGTTCCCCCCGTTCCCCCCCACTTTAACCCCTGCATGTATGGACAGAAGAAGGATATGCTCCTCATATTGCAGTGTTTTGCAAGTGTCAATGTCAGGATCGACAACCGTGTTTTTGTTTGCAATATGAGGTGTTGTGTTATGTTGTAAGAAGCCACTAACCCAGATTACTGGGAGGCTGTCCATTTGGGGACCTGTCCAGTGACCTCTGCTTCTTCTCACGGTCCCTGCGGTGGTGGCAGCGGTGGTGGTGATGATGGTGATGAGGCCGCTCCTGAGCGGGCCTCTCCAAGGTGTAGTCTCGCAGGTTGACCTCCTGGGGGCGCTGTGGTGCAACGGTGGACGCCGAGCGCTTCATGGGACTGGAGTCAGGAATTGGCTGCAGAGTAATAACAAAGTCATTTTTTTATTGAAATGATAATTTAATAACAGTAAAGAAACCCTGGCCTGCAGACTTTAATGTGTGTTTGGTATTCAGGACGTCTACTTCTTTGTTTGGCTAGGACATGGAGGGGTAATATACAGTGCTCTAATATATAGTGTTATATAGCCTCTAAACCATTTATTTTCCAATCCTGTCTGGCAGATGAGCCTGGTGTTGAGTCCATCCGCCCTGCTCTTTCCCTGATGGCTTTGAAAGGTGTTGGCCAGCCAGCCAAAGGTTAAGGCGTTCAGCCAACGGCAGCTGACCCAGGGATCCCTAAACCACTCATTTCCAGCGGGCCGGCTCTCTGGGCCAGACGTTTAAAAGCATGCTTGGACCATCAGCTGTCCTGGTAATGAGCTATTATATCTGCCATACAGTGATGATAAAAAGGCTGGCTGTCATCCTTAAGCCTCCACCCCCCCATACACAGGCCAGCATACTGATTTACAGCTGAGCTGTAACAGGTACATTTACTGCACTGCATACAAATCTGTCCAGGACAAACAGAGTAACAGTGTACAATGACAAACCACTATGTATTTACAGCATGCACTGTTCATACAATGTAGACAGCATAAACAATGATACATGCAATAGTTTAAAAAAACTACAAAAAAACAAGCACATAAGCAATATTTTTGAGCAATGCCCCCAAAATCTGTCCTATGTTTACATATAAAATTCTACATACATACTAGTGCATCAGGACATGTCAGTCATTTGTGACAGGACTGTGAAGCTAGTCTATATAGCGTCTAGCCCCTATGCTTATGTGTAGATTTCTATTTAAGTATAAGTTTTAGAACAGATTAGAACAGATTTATCTGAAATATGATCATCTTAATAAAGCATGCCTGTACTTTGTTTCTTAATATACAGAACAAATTAAAACTGTCGTCTGAAACTGTTGATGATTTAAGATGATTTAACACACTGATACACTGATATTATCTCATTCCAGTAATAACTAAATCCTGCTATTGAATACCCACTGAACTCATTCAGCATGTACCTATCTCCACCTGCCCTGTGAAACAGTCTATGATATGACCAGAGGACATGATTGGGTACGTACAGCAAGCATCGTCCCTGGGGAGTGTCTGGAGTGGCTCCTCTGTCAGAGTACAAGTTTGGAAACGAGGGCAGGAAGACATACAGAGGAGATAAAACAAGGTGAGACACACAGAGACACAGAAGCAACGCATGATTAAACCTTATGAGTGTTATTCACCTGGACAGGTTGTACGCAACACTGGCCGAAATAAGCACTCAGTGAGGAATGAGATAAATACTGTAGGTGGGCAAATGTCAATAATGTCAACAGTAGATTTTCTTTTTTTTAATGAAGGACTTCTTCAAGGGAACTTAAAAGCTAGGTTTGAGGCTCACCTTCTTTGTTTCAACACTTGGCAATATATCAGTGCAATGATAACCAGAAATCTTCAAGCTCTCTGTCTGGCTGCACACAATTCACTTTTTTTCGCTGTCAATGAGTTGGCTGTTTTTCGCCTGCCAAGGCCGAGACATCACGGGGGAAACATATCTCACCGTGTCGCTTTTGTTTTTGACCGAGCCAAACTGCTGGATCTGGACCAATGCCAACCACTGCAACTCAATGAGGGCAAAGTCAACCCATTAAATTCCCCCGAAAGGAGGACTGCACATATATGAGATAGTGCTGAAACCACAGACTGAGAGGCTGAAGGCTGTTATCATGGGCCACAGTGGTTAAAAAGGACTAACAGGCCAGCACACATTCAGATAGAGCTCATTTAATAATGAAATTAGGAGCTTTTCCTCTCTGACTGAGTCAAATATTACGCAAGCTTTCAAAGTGCTGCTGACAGACTTGTGCAGGCTTTTTTGTGACATAAAGAGCATACGATTATAATGAAGGTATACGAACATCAATGCAAGTCCCAGAGCTCAGTGGGACTGCTTAGTACCTCAGCACCCCTTTCTGATGTCAGATTTCTTTTTAATTATGAAAAATACTTCCCATTCTTGCTTGAAGGTTTTTGGAAATTTAAATATTACATATTTCCCATGCTTGCTCTGTGATGTCTGCATCTCCCATAGGATACATTATTAATAAAAGCATGAACGTGGACACTCAAGGACAAAACATGGTCCCCCAATCATTCCCTCTCAGCCAAGCTCCCCATTTGTCCTGATCAGTGCATTCTGAGCCTTGAGGTAACACAATTAAGACTCTTCTTGTTGCACGCCTCCAGAGGAAAGAAGAGATATCACCCTTCAAATGTGCAACTAACAGTCAGGAAGAGCTGCAGTCTTTTTTTATATAACTTGCCCAGGGTAAAGGATAGCAAATGCTCTGCAAGAGGTTGGTAGTACCCCAAAATCCAATTGAATTTACTGCCAACCACATTTTTTGTGAACAAGCTGGACCTTAAAAGCCCCAAAAGGTTATAATCTGGGCAGAATTGTATGAAGTAATGTTGGCAATACTGCTTGTGTTCACAACACAGCCATACAGGCAATTTTTTTTTCAGGAAATGTTTAGTGAAGGTCTTAAGAGAGAAAATTGAGGAAACAGATTTTCCGGAATATTAATCCATGTTCCCATTCAACCATGACGCTGTGAGGGGAATGTTCCAGTTGCTGGTGTGAAAGGGACTTCAGATGAGCTCTGAGTAAGACCAGCAGTGTACCTGCATCTCAGCGCTGAGTTTTGGCATGGACACAGCCCTCCCCTGGCTCTCCAGACAAGACGAGGCTCCGCTGTTGGCACTGTGTTCCATCTTTCTCAACTCTACTGACTCCTACAGAGGAGGAACACACACACACACACACACACACACACACACACACACACACACACACACACACACACACACACACACACCATTACTACTCCTCAACCCAATAGACTCATCAAAATAACGATGCATTTTCATATATTAGTACAAATATATTTTTAATACACAGCTACACATACTACACTGTTCCATAAAATATTTCTACTGATAATTGTGTTCACATGATCGCACTTGTGTACCTTGGCAGTGGTTGGATCTGCCGTATCATCCGATGGTCCCCGGATGATCCGTTTACTGGGCCTCTGGACCTCTCGTGGCTTCTCCGAGGCCCATGAAGAGGACCCTCGAATGTTGCCATCATGGCTTTGCCTGTGTGGAGTTGTGATGGGAGAGGAAAACTCGGTTAGATCTACAGCACCTGGAACCAGGCAAAGGGTGGTGTTTATCTGCAATATGGTGATTGTGGTGATTATGCTGAAGTGTGAAGGGTGAAAAATGACTTTCAGCAAGTGTCAGACATGTGTTTCTCTGTATAGAGTTGTCCCTCACAGGGACATTTAGTCATAAGTGTAAGTGTTCATTTAGTGTGCCTAGCTGAGTGGGCAGGTGTGGGGGGCTCACTCACTGCGTTCGGCCGTTGTTGAGTGCCGTGGAGCTGGGCCTGGTGTGTGCTTGGGCGTCGGAGGGACAGTCAACGCTGTTCACATCCACGTCCTGCATGTAAGTGAGGGGCAGTGTTGGTTTGAGGAGTGCGCCCATATTGCCCTGTACAGACAGAGAACACATTCAGACACTCCATTTGTGTGGGGGGAGGGGGAGGGTGTTTGTCAGTGGCAGGCAGAGCACCTCACCTGATTGGCGGTGCTGCCACCAGAGGTGGTAGCGGCAGCCTGTTCCTTCTGCTTCTGAAGCCGCTGAGCCCGGTTCTGCTTGTAGTAGTCAAAGATCATTAATGCGGCGTACACCTTCCCCACCGTCAGTTCATTGGCTGAGGCGTGTAAGAATGAAAGGGAGTAAAACAATTATAGTGGCAGTAGTAGTTTCAGTTTAATGCCATATCAGCATCTACGGTTAGATCATGGCAAAAAGGTTTCATAAAGCAATATAAACTAGAGATTAAAACGAACTGATAAAAAAGATAAGAGATTAAAATTAAAGATCAAACAAACAATTTAGATTTAAATCTACATTTGATAAATATTCCCAAACTTTATGTGGTGGCACCTTATGAAAAATGTTTTCCGAGTAAAGAAATAAAAAAGTAGAATTCAAATTCTAGTAGAATTTGAATTCAGTAGAATTGTGTGTGTAAAAACGGTGACATATAACAGTGTAAAAACAAAGACATATAAAAACATCCTTTAGTGTATTGGACAGTGTATTGAATCCAACAGTTAACAGTGACAGAGCTGCCAATACAGTAATATCTACAGGACAGTGTGATAGAGGTAAGTGGGATCTTCACCACAAGGTGGCATCACAAACAAACAGTCAACTGATGTCACGCAGAAATCTATTGTGAATAGTCCACTGATGTTCAAATAAATACATTAAATATATGAAACACTTCAATTAGCTGAAGATATCTAATTTAGCAATACCCAAATGCAACTTCATTTGTTTATACATTCATTACTTAGAAATGCATACGTTTGTGTGGCGTCACCAGAAGGTCCATGGTTTTCTGTGACAGGTTAGGCCATACTGTTGCCAGCTCCTTCTTCAGCTCAGCGTCACTTAACCGCTGGGCGACCATCCCTGAGAGAAACCGCAAAAGAGACCTCGCTTTATCAACACAGAGACAGTCGCAGCCTACCAAAATCTGTTATGCTTTCTCAAGCAACAATACAAAGTGTGTCTATGTTTCAAAGCAAAAATAAAAACTTTCCTCCAGATTTAGGTGGTTACGATGCAGTGCAGATGACGCATAGTTAACTTTGTGCCATGAGAGACATTGAGCAGCCGAGTCTGAGAAACACATATGGTGCCATCAGCCACTCAGCGTGGCGGCACACACCCCACAACACAACACAAAACACACTAATGAGTCCAAATGGGATTAGAGAGAAAAGCCCATTAAAGAAACACACAGCGCTGCACTTAAATCACAGGAAAAGTGCTAACTGCAATAAAATTCCTCTAATGTGCAATATCTTTTTTTAATTTATTTCATCGTTCTGCTCATTTGCTCTTGATTCCGACTCGTTGGGAGTAAATGGTGTCTCAGAACTAGTGGTGTGGGTATCTGGAATTGCAAACCTCACAAAACATGCTTCCATTATCATAAAAAACACTCTTCTCTTTCGTCTTGCACACATCCAGATACTGTACACTCCTGAAAAAGCTTCTTCCCATAACAAATAAAACATGTCTAGCTGACAGCAGAGCAGACAGTAGCCCACTGCAAAAGTTTCTGTCAGTGCTGGTTGCATCACCTCCAACTAAAAAACAAGGAGACAGATTGTTCCTGTGCTGTATTAATAATGAATGCACCCCTACACACATACATCCTCCTTTTTGTCACTTCTAGATCTTGGCCTCTGCAACCTGTCAGTTCTCCTCACCACAGTCAGCAACAATAAACATACTATGAGACCAGCGTGTAAACAGAAGCAGAAGCCAATTTAGTTGTCAGACTTAGCCTACATACTAAGATGATATATCAGGTATACAGTATGTATTTACAAATATTGACATGCATACTTTGCCTACATGTTAATCATTTTGGCATTCTTTTTCAGTAATTAAAACATACATTATGACTAAAATAATCATATCATTAAACAATTCTAACTGTAATTGCGAGTGACGAAGGCCTTACCTGACGCCAGTTTAATCTCGAGGGCGGTGCGTATGAGAGCCATGAGGGTGGAGGTGAAGTGGACGGTGTTGTCGTCCGCTATGGGCATGTTCATCTTCACCAGGCGCTGCAAGTGCCACGGAAGGGGAGCGCAACAGGTTAGGGACACTCACACTTCAGCAGTCCAGTGGAGGCACTCACATACACCACTTCTCTTTGAGATGAAGCAGCCTGTGTGCTGCTAAGACTGACTGAAATGTTTATGGTTATTTAATGGTTATCTACTGTATGGCTAATACGATTATGATATTATCAGTATCACTATTTTAAATTATATAAAATGTTTTATTACATAAACATTTTATTGTATACATGTTTTATTTTATAAACTTGTATTGTTATAATTAGTGGTAGTGGAATTAGTAGTAATGCAAGAGGAAGTAGCAGTACTACTAGCACTGGTAGTTAGAGAGGTGAGACCTTTGTTTGTGCAGCACACAAAACTGCTTCATCTAAAAAAGATAAGAAAAAATAAGAGAATATGTCAAACATTCACATTCACTGCTACAGGCTACCATCTGCAGCCAAGGGTGTGTTGGCGTGAGACTGACACTGATAGACAGAAAAGTGAGAAAGAAGCATGTGCACATGAAGGTGCTTCACAGGTCTTGGGAGCTCGACTCTGTGCTAACTTCACACAGATACACCGTGAAAGATAGTGGCTACTTTTTGGGCCAATGATGGCCTTTAATGTGAGCAGTAAGCAGCTGTTATCTAGTGACTTTAGTGTTTGCTTAAAGAAAGTGATTGTAGCGTGTGTGTGTGTGTGTGTGTGTGTGTGTGTGTGTTCTCCATGACATAGTGCACAGTGTTACACTGTGTGACACTATCCTGGAAAGAGTTGAGCTCCCGGTAACAAACAGAGCATACATCAACTAGCAGTAGCAGTGCAAGAGTAAAAACAGACCATTAGAATGGAACAGGAGGGGAAAAATAACTGAAGTACATTCACACACTTGTACAAAGAGAGGAAGAGGAAGGAAGAGGACAAAGAGAATGCAGAGAGGCTAAAAAGAGTAGACATGGTAGAATAACAAGGGATGTTAAGAAAGAGAGAGAGAAAGAGAAAGAGACAAAAAGAGAAAGAGAAAGAGAGAGACACAGAGAGAAAGATAGACTCATAAGAGAAATACAAAAAGGACAAACTGCTGTCTGCAACTGTCGTGGCGTAAAAACAAAATACACACTGCTCCACAAAGAACTAAACACCCATCATATTGAAGGTACTGGGGAGTAGACTGAGCAAGATGGGCTAAGAAAAGGGTTAAGAAAACAATGATACATAGTGTACCAGGTTTTGAAAAAAAGAAAAAACGGCATCAAGATGAAAATTTTATGTAGTATGGAGCAGTATCTACACACAAAATGTCCTCTCAATTTTTTTTTTTTTCTAAATGAATTAAGAAGTACAGTCTTTCCCCTGTGTAATTATAACTAAGTTAGTTAAACATGTGAGTATGTGTGGATATTGCAAGAGACATGAGCAAGCATTCACAACCAACCTAAATATATTAGTAGTGTGCAATGTGCATGCTATCTCTAGCAGTGCATCATACAGTACATGATACAAAAACCCCTACACAATGCAGAGTGAGGGACAAAACCTTTACATGGGAATGATGTTGAAAAAAAAATACAGAAATTAATTCTGATCTTCCTAAACGTTATCCTCTAGTTTTTCTTTTGTTTTAATTTTATAAGTACACCTTTCTTTATAGCTAGTATTCAGCGCAGACAGGATCCTCAAACTAATTTTTTAAGCTGAAAGGGTAAGCTGCGAGGGTAGAGTGGAAGAGGAAAGGAAGGACAGGGAGGAGGGAGGGGCAACTACACCAATTAAAAAAGTGTTGGAGCGCTGGCAAAATAAGCAAACCATGGAACAAGGGGAACATTGCGGAGCACAGAGATTGGCTGAGGAGTAAGCCAATGGAAGGAGGGGACGAGCAGAGGGGATTGGCAAGGAGAGGAGGGCTACCTTGTAGGCGATTCTCGGTGGGCATTTCTTCCCCAAACCTAGGGGTGGGGACATGTGGAGCAGCATCTCATACATATCGCGGTACTTGATACGGCCGCTTCACAGAGCAGAGAAACAAAAACCAAAATAGAAGAGGGATGGGGGGGGGGGGGGTGGTTAGAGACACAGAGGAGAAATGACAGAAAGAAAAATAAAACAACAACAACAAACCAAGAGGAAAACAAACAAACAAACAAAAACAGAAATCTTTTGTTATTGAGATTTCCAAGAGAGACATGGAGGAGGTGGATGCTATCCTCGCCCCGGGGGCTGGGCGGGCACGGAGATGGATCCCAGGGGGGTCAGAATGAGAGAGGCCCCAGAGAGGCCTGATGTCCTGGGGGAGGAGTGGGGCCTGGGTCTGGGCAAGGAGGGGGAGTCATGGTAATGGTGGGAGTGAGTGAGTGAGTGAGTGAGTGAGTAAGTAAGTGGTGGAGAATGACGAGAGTGAGCAATGGCTGCATTGTACTGGAAGATGTCTACTTCAGCATGCAGAGAGACATCAAGGGGATTCTCAACATGGTCCATGGAAACAGAGGTTACAAAGCCAACCTTCTGAACCGATTTCACTTTCCAGCTTTCACTTTTTCAACCTCTCTTTAGCCATCTTTTACCTTCTCTACACTTTTTAAACACCTTTAAAATACACTTTTAAGAAATGTTGTAAACAACAATAAATCTAAATTCCAGATTCTAGTCTAAACTTTATGAATACACTGTGATACAAAGCTGTCACTAGCAAAAGAGCCTTAAGATAATCCCATCCACTGGTGAGAAGCAACATGGAGCTCAGCAAAAGTGGGCCTGAGACTCGGAGTGTTATCATCGGTCAGAGAATGGCTTTGAAATCTTTGTTTCCAGTCCCGCATCCGTAACCAAAGCCAGTCAGTCTGGTAGGGCAAGTGCTTGTGTGTAGGCGAGTCATAAAGTGCACAGCCATTCATTCGGGTCACTGGGCACTGCCACGCAGCGTCCGAGAGTGGACGAAGTCGCTGGGGTTTGCAAACCTTGTATGCTACCCTATTAGGGCAGTTCTTCCCTAAGCCAAGGGGAGGTGAGATAATTCTCAACAAATTGTACATATCCTTATAGGAAATCCGTCCGCTGCGGAAAAGAACAAGGAGATATAACACAAGCTTAAGGACAGGGGTAGCAGAACAGTGTGTAGTGTTAGAGGGCCGACTTAAACACTTACAGGGCCCCCTTCTCAGTTTCAGATTCCTCTTTGAAAAATCAGCAGCCATGTTAGCTTTTAGCAAGAGAACTGTAGTCTATGTGTCTGTACCTCAAGGGGCTCACTATGCTACAACACACCCCTCACAACATCAGCTTTGTTTCTCTCTTGCTGCAGGGAGAACAGAGTAAATCACTGAGTAAGACCTGTAGGCTACTTGCAGGGGGACTCAAGGGGGCGGGGGGGTCTAGAAGGGGGGACTCTAGCTCCCATTCCAACCAAGATGAATTCTCCTCTCGATGACAGTGGCCAGACTAAAAGTGGTATATTTGTCAAACTGCATAAGGTAAAGAATACAATCCATCTTTCTCTGTGCTGTGGTGCCCGAAACATACCAGGCAGCCGGGTCGTACTCAGCCCAAACCCGAATGAACTCATCAAGGTGATGGGGCCCCAGGATGGAGGAGTCTCTGGTGAGGTACTCAAAGTTATCCATGATAACTGCTACAAATAAATTCAGCATCTGCAACAGATCATCATTGAAGTATATTCAAATAACAATATACTGTATATCATATATTACATTAAATCACTTGTGTCTAGTTATGTAGCAAAACTTTTTATGTGAAACATTGCCAGAAGGGGGTTGAAAAAACATAACCATAGACTGTGTACTTTAAAGATAGTGCGTCCCTCATACACAGATATCCCAAAGATCCTGACTGAATCCCGGCACTAACACATAAGGCATTCGGAGCACTGACCAAGAAAGAACAGAGGAAGATGAAGGACACGAAGTAGAAGTAGGCGAAGTCGCTGCCGCACTCCTTGCCGGACACACCTGACCTCACATCACAGGTGCGGTGACTCAAACAGGACAGCATGATTTCATGCCAGGCTTCTCCTGTGGCACTCCTGAGGGCAGTACAGAGAGACAATAAAAGAAAGAGAGAGAGAAAGAGAGAGAGAGAAGACAAGGAATGGGGGAGCAATTAGAGCACTGATAACTCACTGTTTACCCAAACACACACACACACACAGACACACACACACACACACACACACACACACACACACACACTCTATTTTTTTGCAACTGAAAATAAAAATATGGAAATTAAATCCACTCCTTCAGAGCTGGAGTGTCGCCCTCCAGGTGGCACTTTGAAAGCTAAAGCTAGCGCTGCTCAATGTCTCCATCCTGGGCTTGCCTGGCACAGCGGAGACATAAACAGGAGTGTGTAAGCTTGTCAGAACAAAGACGGCACAGCGACGGGTTGAAAGGACTGAGCGCACACATACTGTAGTTCGAACATGACTCCTCAGAGTACGTGTGTTTGAATTTGTGTGTGTGTGTGTGTGTGTGTGTGTGTGTGTGTGTGTGTGTGTGTGTGTGTGTGTGTGTGTGTGTGTGCGTGCGTGCACGAGCGCATGTGTGCGAGAGAGAGAAAAGGAGAGCAAGAAAGAGAGACAAAGAGAAACAGTGGATGTTCTCTAAGTGCAATGATGGCACAGTTACTGAAGCAGAGAGTCTTGCAGCAGCGCCAATTAACGGCCCACCACCCAAGACCTCAGCCCGTGGGCACGGCAGGATGGAACACTTATGGCAGTATGGAGCCCTGCAGCTGAGCAAATGAACAGCCCTCCACCCCCTGACCGAACACCCACGCCCCTTTACTGAGAACCTTGCCAAGACTGCACTGTAGGAACAGAAGGGAGGCAATCAGAAAACTCTCGGGCCCTCGCACTTCCCCACCATTATCTCTCGATTAGCAACACACTGCTGACCAGATGAGGGATGCCTGAGAGAGAGATAGAAATGGAAAAATGATCTGCCCTGGGTGTGTGAAGGACTTCTTACTCCTTTGGGGTACCATCCACAAGCACTGATGTTTCTGAGTTCAAGTTTAGGCAGCAAGAGATAAAAAGAAACAGATATAGAAGCTAAAAATAAACTATTTTTGCTAAATGCTATTACTGCTGCTAGCATGGAAAAATACATTACGCAATGTTAGCATGCCTTACTGGAGATAAAGTCAGCAGTGTCATGCTGTGAAAGGTTTTCTGTCATTGTTGCAATGTGTTCCTACCCGGAACACAGAACTGCATAATACAGAGTCTGGATGGCAACATGTATTTATCTGTCCTTCACAAGGTGATACCAAAACTAGTTGCCTTGTTAAAGCACACCTAGAAGAAAGTCACAAATGTTTGCATAGTGTTACTTTTAAGAGGGCTCAGACCCAGGATGTGACTAAGAGCTTTGTGACAATGACAGTGCAGAAAGTACCTTGGCACACAAAGGAATAAACAAAATTCGATTAAGATTTATTGTAAGTGAATTTCAGAGTGACCTTACCTGAAGAGGAGCATCAGAGCCTGCAGGAAGGTGCGAAAGTTGTTATGGTGATTGATAGCAGTGTCCTCATTGAGCTCAATGTTCCCAAAAACCTGCAATTTGAGAATAAGCACAACTAATATGGAACAAATGAAAGCATAATTGCAATTAATAAAATTGGAGAGTATGGAGTCGTAGGCTACATCGAATACAGTGTGGTCTATAAAACAGCATCC
The DNA here is from genome assembly GCF_018492685.1 of Alosa sapidissima. NCBI lineage: Eukaryota > Metazoa > Chordata > Actinopteri > Clupeiformes > Clupeidae > Alosa > Alosa sapidissima. The sequence continues at coordinate 17,628,836 of NC_055964.1, forward strand.
AACCTATAAACACTGCTTCTAAAGGAACTTTGGAAAAAAAAAAAAATCATTAGGTGTATTCCTTCAATATATCCTACACCTGACACCTTTAATACCCGCTAACTCCATAATATGCACCATATATTATGTTTAAAATGGATCATGTGTATAAAAAATGTATTTGTTTTGAAGAAATGCTTCAAAGAAAAGTCAAACCAAACACGGGAGCACCCGAGGCTTTGTAATGTGGTAGGCAGAGAGCTTTTCAATAAAAAATAAAATACAACTGCATTTACAGCTACAGGCAACAACAATGGCACCTCTTGGATTGGCATGGCAATCCCTGCTGCCAAGCACTCTGCACACTTTAGGGCAGACTCTGAAAGCAGTCAACTGAAGCATTCACTGCATCCAACTTCTCAGAATTTTAATGTTACTTCCAATTCAGTGTCGAGCACACAAGTAATGTGTGTTTCTTATATCACAGCAGCAGTAGTTAGCCTAGCTAGCACAAACCTGCATTCCAATGATGGCATAGATGAAGAACAGCATGGCGATCAGAAGGCAAACATAAGGCAGCGCCTGTAGTCAATGAGAAGAGGGGGGGGGGGGGGGGGGCAGGTTTAGCTTCAGGTACATAGCCTTCTTCATGCTGCGCTTTATCACACAGGCACAGTGCTCTACCATGTCTAATTACTTATACACAGTCAATATTCATCAATTATGGAGCAGGCCATTGGCCCCCTGCCAGTACCTTAAAGGACTGCACAAAGGTCCAGAGGAGGATGCGGATGGTGTAACCCTGCCGGAGTAACTTAATGAGACGTGCCGCCCGGAAGAGCCTCAGGAAGCTCAGGTTCAACAGACGGTCCTGTGGACACACACAAACATGCCAGATGACAAGATGTACAAAGACAAAGAAATCTAACATAGTGACCGAGTACATTGTTCACCATTCATCGTAACGCACAAGCCCGAACAGCTTGCCTGTGAACTGGCCAGATTTAACAGGAGAATTAGACAAGCTTTTGTTTATTTCCCTGAATGCTGGAGTGCTGAATAAACAGATCGCATTCCTTACCCCCTGCTTTGTAGCCCGGTTTATTTTGTGCTACAATCTATCCTCTTATAGAGCTTCATTTAGCCTTGTTTGAGTTTTCTTTTGTGTACGATGAAAAAGGATGTTTTGAGAAGATTTAAATGCATTATGTCACCGTCAGTCACCTCGAATTGCAGGACCATTGCATACAAAGCTGTCTTATTCCCCATCAACCATCCACCAGCGGTACAGAGGACAAAGAGTCAAGGCACAAGGAGGAAAGAGCTTACCGTGGTCTACAAGGGCCGTAGTTTAGTCATGGCAAGCACCAGCCAAAAGTGAGTGCGGACATTGGACAGTGAAGCCACACATAAGAGGAGACGGAGAGGGAAAACACAAACACACACAACCAAATACACAAACACATGTCAAAAACAGGAGGAACAAGAGAAAGTCTCACATGTAAAGGAAGCCACAAGCACTAACAATACATCAAGAACACCCCTGCACAGTCATAGAAACAGCACTAACAATACATCAAGAACACCCCTGCACAGTCATAAACAGGAATGAATACCAGTACATACAGTATACCTTGACAATCCCATAATACAACGAGAAAATGGATAGATAGATACATATATAGATAGATAGATAGATAGATAGATAGATAGATAGATAGATACTGTAGATAGATACAGTAGATAGATCACATCACAAGACTGATCATATAATGTCCTTTATCTATACTAAATGTAGTACAACCACTGTACAACCACAGAAATGTGGCCCCTTTAAAAATAAAACTTTGACTTTCAGACTTTGAGTTTTAATCAATCTTCATCAGATGATGCTTCTTTACCCCAGCCACTACATCTGGTCTGGCTGCAGTTTAAACTGTGTTGGCCGTGATCACCCCTCCCTCTGTGTGCCCTGGAGAGGGCTCAACTCATTTCCAAAGTGAGAGCCATTTATCCCGTCTGTGAGCCTGGCCTGCTCACCTGCCTTTGGCTGACGACTACCTGCCTGACCTCCCTCCTCCCCGCCCGCCTTCCTTCCTACCTGCACACCTGCCTGCTTTTCCTCAGGCTCTGTCCCTCATATATGGCTGACGGAAACCTATCTCGTTATTAAGACTGGGGCCAACGGATGCTCAGGTCCATTCACTTACATTGATCTCGGTGACCAGGATGTCCGTGATGCTCCCCAGTACGGTCACAAAGTCAAAGACATTCCAGGGATCCTTCAGGTAATTCTGCAACATGGTGGAGTAAAAATAGAAAATCATCCAGACAAGAATAATAGTATAGAACAACATGTTTTTCTTTGTAATGCATATCATTGTTTACAAGTTCAAATGACACTGTTTCAGCTGTGGCAAATGATAGACTCACCAAAGGACCAAAGGCAATGATCTTGAGGACACATTCCAGTGAGAAGAGGGCAGTAAAGACGATGTTCAAGTACTTGAGCATGGCCTCGTAAAAGTCTGGCGCTCCATGAAACTGTTGAAGTCACAGGTTACCGAGTTTGATTGCATGATGTATTTGCTAAACCAAATGATACAAATACTTCAAATATGCAAGGTATACTTTCTTAGAATTACTTAGTGCTTTGTACTTCTGAAGCACTGGAGAAAATAATGCAGTAAACTGATAAATATTTCACTGTCAAGATTTTAAGCCCACTGCAATCCATGCCTGCAAATATTTTGTCTCATTGGAACTCAGTGGAATGGTGGAAAAGGTCTACAGTCAAAAACACACTCAACAGCGCACACACACACACTGTGAACATCTATGGTTCAAAACGTATACAAGTATGTCTAAAATGTATGTTTATAGAGGCCCTAAAAGCTATGCAGAAAAAAACAGATAAAAGTGAACATTGGCAAACTAACCTTCATCATGAGAACCACAGTGTTGAGAGCGATCATGATCATGATTGAGTACTCGAAGGGCGGAGAAACCACAAACTTCCACATGTTATACTGAAAGGAATGCTGGTTCTGGGGCATGTAGCGTGTCAGCGGTTTTGCGTTGATGGCAAAGTCAATACAAGCCCTCTAAAAAAGATCATAAACAAACACAAATGAAAACTGTTCTGTCTGGATTTCCATGAATAGATATGCTGCTTTTCACTTTTCACATACTGCTGCCATTGTAAAGGAGACACGTAAGGGCAAAGGCTGACACTTTCTTATTTGTTTGTTATAACGTTCCTCAACCACCAGAAATAGAAGAAAATAAATGAATAAACAAAAGATGGATTGATTCTAATGATTGCATTTTGCTTTAGAATATCTGAGTCTTTTATGACAAATATATCTCCCTCCCTCCCAGTGGTTTCACCTCTCCTGCAACAGTTAGAGAGTCGTGTTTGGTGAGCATATGGACAGGGAAGATTTATTTTTCACTGGTTCAACAGGCCTACAATGATTGCCTAATGGGGTCCCCGTGGATACAAGGAGCGAACATCTCACTGGCTCCGTTTCTATCAGGAGGGAGTGGTGTGTGTGCGTGTGTGTGACGGATACGGTCAGGACACTGGAATTAATCGTCTACCTGTCAGCATCCCTCACCTGGACACCGCATCTGTTTTCATGGCAGGCTCCACTGCCAATAACTGGTGCATAACTGAGCACCACAAGCAGCCCATACATACTTGTGTACATAAGGATGTATGTGTGCTAACGTGTGTTAATGTGAACACTCCAACCATCATTGTTACTATGTGGTTAATTGATTATAAGCTGTTAACCAATCTGAGACTTATGTGAGGTAATTTCGGAGCAACCCATGGCTTACATCCTGTATACAAACAACTGCTGGCACACACCTAGTTTACCTGCACTTTGCCAAAACGAATGTGTTGAAAACAACACAACTTGCGTTGTTTTTAACACATCTCTGTGTCCAGATAGGGGCACGGTTTGTGTAGTTTCCTTTTTTATTTGTTACACAATATGTGTTGAAAATAACACAACTTGCATTGTTTTTTAACACATCTCTGTGTCCAGATAGTGACAACACATTCATTTTCAAAGTGTAATTAATACATTTTTGCCCAACATCCAAGATTTTATACCAATCTCATGACTCTTGTTTGACAATGATTTATATGCATTATGTAACATAGCTAATATTACATAGCTGTAAAAGTATGTAAAAGTGTTATTAACAGGTTAATTGATACTAATCGTTGATAATTGATCACAGCCTGTGTAACACACTGAGTCACCATCCATTTCATACATTGTTGCATTCATCATATGAGGATGACGAGTTATTTGAGGGCAGCCGTAGCCTACTGGTTAGCGCTTCGGACCAGAACCAGGGGGTTGCCGGATCGAACCCCGACCAGTAGGCACGGCTGCAGTGCCCTTGAGCAAGGCACCTAACCCTTCACTGCTCCCCGAGTGCCGCTGATGTTGCAGGCAGCTCACTGCGCCGGGATTAGTGTGTGCTTCACCTCACTGTGTGTTCACTGTGTGCTGAGTATGTTTCACTAATTCAAGGATTGGGATAAATGCAGAGACCAAATTTCCCTCACGGGATCAAAAGAGTACATATACTTATACTTACTTATTTACTGTATGCTTGAGAGCAGCATATATGTTTTTAAAAAATAGAGACTATTCACCTTACACTGGTCTAATATTAGGACTTGTTTAGGACGCGTTTCAGCGTTCTGAGCTTCCTCAGGTTCGTTGAGTGAATCAAGTCATTCCCTTCTAATACATGTAAACAAGTCCTAATATTAGACCAGTGTGCGGTGATAGTCTCTTTCTTAAAGTCTAATATTCCTGCACATCACCAGCACCTAGGATCCGAAAACGGCAAAGGGAGTGCACAAGGATTTTATCTTTTTTTGCAGCATATGTGTGTTTACCTCATTTTTCTCCAAACTGCACTCTGACATAGCTTTGTCACCCTGTTCCTGGAAGGTGATGATGATCAAGGCCACAAAGATGTTGACGAAGAAAAAGGGGAAGACAACAAAGTAGACCACGTAAAAGATGGACATCTCAATCCGGTAGCCTGGACTAGGGCCCTGGTCCTCAAATGTGGCGTCCACCGAGTGCTTCAAGACCCTGTGGGATTAAATGTTTTTAACAACTGACTGTCTTAAATTGTCTTCCGTTGCATTCACTGTATTTCGCTTTAAAATACACCTATATAATCTAAAATTAAGTAAATTCAGACTCAATCACGCCGTTTATTTTATTTAACACTGTCCGGCAGATATTAATACATAACATAATTTAAAAATAATAGAGAAGTTACACAATATTATGTGTAGCGCAAAGACAAAAGTGGATATCTACCCTTTTTATGGGTATGATACAGCATTGATGATAAAAACTCAATTTCCATTGTTTCCATTGTCAGTATGAGGACAGAGTGTTAACCACATTAAACTTAGCCCACTCAGCCCTCCAGGTTATAAAGGGAGAGTTTAATTGACTTATAGTTTAAGATCAAACCGTCCATCATTTTAACATATCATGCATGAATGAATTATTTAATAACATACTTAATTCAATTATTCTTTCGAGGTATCGAGATATGTGTGTGTGTGTGTGTGTGTGTGTGTGTGTGTGTGTGTGTGTGTGTGTGTGTGTGTGTGTGTGTGTGTGTGTGTGTGTGTGTGTGTGTGTGGAGGGGGCATCTTAAAAAGTGAAGGAGTTATGGACAGGGGTGAAGAATTGCGTTGGCATTGGTCTCTGGTGTGCTGAGCCGACAAGCTTGTACACTTGGCTTAAATAAGATATAAATCAAAGCCAATTACCCATGCTTATACAGTACATTCCCAGAGGGGATACCCCTCCCACTGCTCCCAATCAAGATCCAGTCCATGGGTAACTGGAACCCCCCACCCACCCCCCAAACCTAAAAATATCCAGGTAAATCCTGCACTACAACAGTTTCTCATTTCTTAAAAATATCAACTCCATCCTGTTTTCCTCCCCAATGCCATCATAGCATGTATCTTGAGTGCACCTGCAAAAGCTGGGGCAGGCTATAAAAAGTAAAAGAACATTTCAAGGTCAAGAATTTACCTGAAAGACTTCCCAGACAAAACAATCACTGTTTATGATGTTATATTTGTAAATATACTTTATATTATTAATACTGTTCCCCAACAATCTTCTGACCTTTTCTTCTTTTGATACTACTACAGTGCTGAGCTGGAAGGGAATTTTCTTCAAAACAGAGTTAAGAGTTCAGTTCTCCAAATGTGCAGCATTTGTGATGCACTACTCAGCAATGCAAACAGGTAAGGTGTAAAAAAAAAAAAAAAAGTGAGGACACACACTATAGGGAGCCATAGCACAGCAGTAGTATTAGCGTCCCTACCATGAGGCTTGGTGCCTGCAGGGACAGAGGTTAGAGTGTGGCCTCAGATCATTTCCTGAACCCACTCCCCATCATAGATATTAGAAAGCTAGATACCGCATTGTCCGTTGAGTTCTATTAGGTGCCATACGTGAACGCGGCCGCCATATTGCTGGGGGCAAACACCTTACTGTCTATGGGCAACACTTGCTGGCAATCAGAGACACCTGTGAGCCATCCTGTGAGTCATCCAGTGAGCCTCCAGTGACTGTTGCCCCCACCAATATGGCGGCTCTATTTACGCATGTTCCGGAGCCCAATGCTGTATCTAGCCTTCTAATATCTACAGTATGCTCCCCATCTCTCTCCCTCACTCATTTCCTGTCATATTTATCTCTATCCAGTCAAATAAAGGCTAAAAATAGGAGCGGGCTTAATAAGAAGACAGAGCACCAGTAGTCAACAGCACCTCTGTTGAATCCAAGACTAGTCAAGACCGAGTCAAAAATGAGAGACAGAGTCGAGACAGAGAGAAACACAATTCTTTACACCACTTACTTACCTATGCAATATTTTTCTGTGATGTTAGAAACACTTTGTACTGTATCTACTTCTTTTTACACCATTAGGCCATACTGTATAGCATTTTCACTTAATAAAAGATGAGTTTTGGAAGGCATTCATTAAGAGGTGGCCAATGTCAAAGCCCAGCCATTATAGATGGATTTTAAACAAATTAACATTTCAGCATGGTCACTTAATCAATGCTTTGTTTTAAATTCATGATTTAGAAAAAAAAATACATATATTTTTAAGCCCGCTGGACTCGGTCAAGGCCAACTAGAAAATTTGGCGAGACCAAATGCCAAGTCAAAAAAAAGCCCAAATCCAAATGCCAGCGAGTCCAAGACAAGTCCAAGACCATAAAAAACATCTCAAATACAAACTCGAGTCCAAGACCAGACATGAATACTACAGCCCTGCTTTGTGCACAACCAATGGCTGCCTTGATGGGGTAAGTATCAAATAACATGGATGTGTATTTTCTTTGAAATTGAGCAAACGGCTCCATTTAAAACCTTTGCTTACAAGAACAATGTTTTTGTTGTACTTCCAAAAGGATTTGATAAGAGCTTAATGAACAGCTTACAGTAAGCTTAAAGCTGAAAGTTCATATTTTCCCGTACTTTATAAGATAATAAATGAACATCTCCTTTTACTCATAAATTCCATTCTTTCATCAATTTCTTGTACGATTCTGAACAAGGTATTTGGCTTATGGCTATATAAAACAGTAGGCTATCTTAGGACTTCCTTTTATCATGGAACTGTCTGGAGCAGGGTGTCTCTACTATGCATGGTCAGTGTGTGTACCGGCACTTCAAAGACCAGAACATCAAAACATCCCAACACTTTGAACTGTGATCGCAGAGACATAAGAGGGCTTTTGAGAGGTCACTTTTGAGTATAAAATAACATACTAAGCTGAAGATGCTAACTTTATAGACACTACTGTTTCATATCTGTAAACCAACAATAAGGAACCAACATGCCACTTGACATGCCCTTCATAAAAGATGTGTGATATGTATAGCATAGAACATATAGGCGCACCTTAAAAAGATTACTGACAAAATGTGGAATTTACAACTGAAGTATTAAATCCTACTGTACCAAATTCAACAAAACATAACCACTGAAATGTGATGGGGACTGCAGATTACCAAAAGAATGAATGACCAGTTTTATTTTTAGAAGTAAGCAAAGCAATGATATCCAGTCCTCTGAGAGCAAAATAAAGGTGTGACTCACGTGGGCCAGCCCTCTCCAGTGGAGACTGTGAAGAGTGTGAGGAAAGCCCAGAGGACGTTGTCATAGTGAAACTCGTACTTCCTCCACTCCCTAGGCTGGGCAGACACCTCGTCCTTATCATAGTCCAAAAACTGGCCCCTGCTCAGCAGGAAAAGGGAATTAAGAGGACATCAAGCCAATAAACGATGCTCAGTGTTGGGAAGGTTACTTTTAAAATGTATTCCACTACAGATTACTAAATACATGCCCTAAAATGTATTTTGTAACGTATTGTGATAGATTACTCAAAGTGAGTAACTCATTTTGAATACATTGGATTACATCAGCATTGTATTATACATTATTAGCAGTGGATGTGAGGTTATGAGAAGTTGTAAGACCCATTGCGTCAACAACAACCTACAACCTGCTCTACAGGGAGGATGTATTGATACTTTCCAACACTGACTATGCTTACGTCTAAAACATTATATGTAACCCAATCTGTTCTGTAAAACTTGCTAAGGGATACAGACCACTTTCCCGCCGTTTCAGAAATCATCTGGGTTCCCTTTCAACTTGAAAGGCACTACCATAGAGCCCCTACAGGGGGTGCTCATGTTGTGATATTGGCCAGCATGTGGCCACAATATCCTTCTGCTCCATGTTACCTGCAGTCCTTCTCCAGGCCTTTAGACTCGTCCGTGCAGAAGAAGAACTTTCCCTTGAAGAGTTGCACGGCGATGACGGCGAAGATGAACATGAAGAGGATGTAGACTATGAGAATGTTGAGCACGTTCTTGAGGGAGTTCACCACACAGTCGAACACGGCCTGAGGCAACACACACAAGAGACACGCAATGCACACAAATACACACACACACAGTCTTAAAGTTATTGACTTAGACATTCACTTGTGGTTAATATTTTTGTGGTTGATTAAACCAATACTGCTGAATGAATGCTTTCTTTGGGAAGATTAAAGTACAGGAAGCCATGGTCACAATGGAATAAATTGACTTGTCTCATCCCTCTTATTTGAGAGTCTGAATGTTGTTTTCGTGACTTAAATCACAAGAGAAAATAACCCGACTCCCACCTCTAGTTTCTGTTAGAGCACATGTGATTTACATGTTTAGTGTAGCAATTAGCTGATTTCATTTAATGTATGATGAGGAGACTTTACCTTGAGCTTCGGCAGGCGCTTGATGGTCTTGAGGGGCCGTAACACTCGCAACACCCTCAGTGATTTAATGGTGCTGATATCCTTTCCTTTGGTGCCTCTACAAAAATCAAGCAGAGGGTTACAACATAAAAGCACATTAGCTCTAAAGGATACATCTGAGGAGACATGTAGACTACTTAAACTACTATCAGAGTATTATTTTGAGACATGTGTGTTACAAAATAAAATCTCACAGGCCATTAGTGAATAAAGTCATTGTGGAGTAAAATACAGAGACCATGGGCAAATATGAACCACACGAGGAAAAAAATAACAGTACATAAGAAAACTACTGTATACCTCAGCCATAAATAACACACATTAACATTTATTCTTTTCCATCACAAACATAGATTAGTGATCTACTATTGCATGCCTTATGATCATTTAAGTGATTAAACCATGCAATCAGGATTGCATGTGGTACTGTAAGTATTGTGCAACAGGCAGACTCTGAGACCATGACATGCAGGGACTATGACAAAAGAACAACCTCAGGAAAATACATTTTTATTTTAACTGTTATCTGTGAAGTCTAAGTCTGAGATGACTAAAAGATCCCTTCAAAACTGAATCTACACATGCAGGGCACTATAAACGGGGTTTAAACCTGGTACTCAGAATAGCACACAACTGATGTTGGATCTCCAGGAATAATACACTGTTTTAAGGGCACATTTGTTTGGGCTGCCAACTGTTACATTTGACAATTAAATAAAGTATGACAGTGATGTGTCGTCGTTTGTACATTTACAGAGACATGGCAGAGTGAAACAACAGAGAGGGGTACCAAAACAAAGGGATGAATGAAGATAAACTGGGAAGAGGGAAGGGAAATAAAACAAAAACTATCCACAGAAGAAGAATAAAAAGAAAGAAATATATGACAAAAAATGCTTTAAAATCGTATGATCTAACAGTGGAATCAACTGCACTAATAGTGTAAGAAATAGTCAGAAAATAGCATTATTATGTTTTTATAATGTTCCTCTAAGAGCCTGTATCCAGATGACAAGCTTTTGAATATAACAAGCTCACATCAATAAATGTTTGGATGCAAGATTACCTGAGAGAAATTTTGATTCTTCAGCTTTGAGCACCATAAATGCAGAAGGCAGATATACATGTAACACACCAACCCTTACTTTTGGTGATTTTAAGATGTTCATGCCATATATCCTTGCGTAGGACTGCTATGCAGCAAATAAGAGAAACTATCCTCAGGCACAAGCTAAGACACTGCCACAGACACAAAATGTATGATTGTTGTAGTGTTTTAAGGAGGCTTTATTAATTCCTTGGGTCGGCATGCCAACCATAAACAGATCAATTCCCAATAAATGGCAAAAGACTCCCTCAAAATGACTCTTAGTAACTTGGTTGCATGCATTACTGCAATCCTTCCAAGAGATCCACCCCTGGACCCTTACATAACATCAACTGCACTATATTACTTAAGCTGTGCATAAACACCTGTCCAGCTGTGCCTTTTATACATAGAAACTCTCATCCTGCAATTCACATACACTATGTGCACTATAACAGCATAGATGGAGGAAGCAACTAGACCCAAATTTACTACTAGGGAACATCTTGCAGGAATCCCAATCTGTACGTCTACCTGATATCTCAGTGAGGTTACTCTTAGCACCCTTTCCGTCGGGTTCTACACCAGTACACGGGCATGCGATCTCTCATGCTCTGATGCACATTAGTCTAGCATGCGTTCACTCCGGCTAGCCTAGAGAGTTAAACATCAGGAGTAGTTTGATGACACCCACACATTTACTGGATATAAGTCACACAGGGCATTCTGATAGCTTTCAAAGTCCCTCGACCCTTTTTGAAAACAGTGCGTTTCTAAAAATAATAATTTCAGATTTGAACAGGCTACAATTCCACGTACCAAAGCATGAATGCTGTTGCAAATACACAGAGGAAATGATGAAGAACACACAATAAGGAAATAATCAAACATTCAGAAAAGCAATAGAGCAAACATTACATTTTTTCATAGACGCTGCTCAAAAGCCAGGGGAAATATTTGCTTTTCTGAATATTTGAAATACCTCATGTTTGGTCCATGGGAATGTAGCCTGAAATCTACAGAAATCCTGAAGAGGGTGAGCACGGTTCAGTTTGAAAGTCATAAGGGGAAAACAGTAAGTTGTATGCCAACGTCTTATAACTGTAACACCAACCCCTAACTGTTTTTGCCTCCCATTCATTTTATGTCGGCCTTTCACCTATAAAACACCCAAAGCCATTTACAATTTCTATAGAATTCAATGGGGTTGAATAACACGATTTATATGGTTTGGCTCATTATCGAGACCTTTTCTCTTTGGTCTTACGGCTAGTGTTCATTACATGGCTATAAGTGACCCTGTCTGTCTGTGTGGGGAGCCTTTGAGCAGGGCCCACTTAGCCTTTGTCTGCTCTGCTTGCAGAGCTGTGTGATATGTGAGAGATATGGCATTGATTTAGCTGAACCACCTCATCCATTACAGGATAACTACTCATGAAAATTACACTGACGACAGCAAGAGTGAGACAGAGCGAGCGAGCGAGAGAGAGAGAGAGTGAGAGATTGGGAAAGAGGTTCTAGTTGAAAGCCATCAGAGTGGCAGAGACCTAAGGCCCCTGACACTTTAGCTGTGGAGGTTAAGAGCCATTAAACATGGTCTAACCGGGAAGACAGAGGGGGTGGGAGGGAGGAGGGGGAAGTAAGGGGAAACACTGTGTGTTAAAAGGGAAGAGAAAAGTGTAGGGGAGGTCCCCACCTGGTCACGCTTTGGTGCGGTCTAATAAGGGAGAACAATGATAAGAACACAAGACAAGCACAGAGCACCATTATAGCTGCTTCTCACTCACAGACACACGCTTATCAAGATATAGCTCGACATGAATTAAATATTAAATACATTGTCAAGTAAGTGTTCTATGGATTATACTTGAATGACGATGGAAGCATTTTGATGGAATGCTGTTATTGCTGATCTCTTCATAATCGTTTTTTGGGTGATTCCGAGTGATGGTGTTATATCGAAACCTGGATTTGTTAACCTAAAAACAGGGAAAGCCCTCAATATTCCCAGATGATTTGGGTTGGATTCAGCAGTTAGTCATAGCTGTTCCTATAGTTTTGAAATACTGCCAGCCGTCAATCTTTTTTTACCCCCACACACAACAGCGGAAGAGATCAGAGAGGACATCTGACGAAGAAGTGAAATGTCTGAAGGTGGATGCACGAAATCGAATCAACGTAGGCTCAACACTGCCTTCTTGAGAGGGTGAGGAAAAACACTAGAAACCCCTTCAAGAGAGACACGCCACTCATATGATCTGATGTTCCCGGTATACAGTAGCACCTTGACATGCACAGCACCAGCACAGCACCGCACTCAAAGCTCGGCAGTTCGCCAGCCTGCACCTCAAGAAGATCTGATCATAGGACGACCCGACTGACAGACCCTCTATGCATACAGTACATCAGGTCAAGGGATGCTGGATGTGATGATGACCCATGTTGAACGCTGATCACATGCAGTGGTGTAAGGAGAGCATGAGACGAGAAGTCGTCTGAATCAAGGCAGATTCAAGGCCAAGGGTTCAATGGTGATTTCACAAACGGACAATGAGATGCTCGACTTTTGGCCTACCAGAGCAAGCGGTCAGTTCACCACAATCCTAATGTGACATTAGCTGAAATTCTATATGCAATCTGCAATAAGCATTCGGAGCACCCGAATGCAATTAAGAGCCATGTGATCTAATCCTAGTTGTATTTTGCAGGGATGCCATTGATCCCGGCAGACTGGAGAAAATAGGCCTCAGAAAATGTGAACGTTTTTTTTTTCCATTTAAGTTGCTAATGTTGGAATCCAGAAGCCAAACAAGCTCAAGCACTCAGGCTTGCACCGCAGTGACAGTGACAGTGGTATTTAAGGATGGAAAATCAGGCAGGCGTGTGTGTGTGTCTGTGTGTCTGTGTGAGTGTGTGTGTGTGTGTGTATGTGCGTGTGTGTGTCTGTGTGTCTGTGTGTCTGTGTGAGTGTGTGTGTGTGTGTGTGTGTGTGTGTACAGTATGTGTGATAGATAGATAGATAGATAGATAGATAGATAGATAGAGATACTTTATTGATCCCCAAGTGTGTGTGTGTGTGAAAGGTGATGACAGCAGGGATGGATGACGCACTAATGGAGATCAGAGCGCAGGAGAATATCCCATGCTACAGCACTGCCTTATGAGCTGAGCATAGGCAGACCTCGCCTGGCTCACACAAACAAGCAGAGGGTGGAGTGAGTGAATGAGTGAGTGAGAAGAGAAGAGAGAGAAATATAGACAGAGAGCAGGAGAAAGAGTGAGACAGAGAGAGAGAGAGAGAGAGAGTTAAGCCATTACCCCATGATGCTCCTTCAAGTGAATCCAGGCACAAAGAAAACAAAGAAAATCTTGTAATCAATTAGACAGAAATGTGCTCATTCACTACACTACTTCAGTCTGAACACAATCATTGTGAAATCTTAAGATACAACATGTACAAGTAGGGTAGACTGAGTACAGTTGGCTGGTTTTATTCATTTTAACCAACACTAATTTAAATGTTACGAATGAATTTAAATTAAAACACTTTGCAATTGCTATTATTTTTAACTATTAAATTTTGCAATGAACGATTAACTATACATCATTAAAAATGGGTGTCTCAACCATACCAGGTACTGTCTCAACTGTACTCCATATGGGTACAGTTGAGACACAGTCGAGACAAAAATGCACCCTATGTTTATGAGCTAGTTGTGGAAAATATAAACTACTTGGGTATACTACTACTGGGTATTATTGATTGATAATATCTTAGTCTACAAGCTAAGGAAATGGCATGCAGAATGTCTGCCAGTATCTATTTTTTGTTTGATTTTGTGTGAGCAAAAAGTGTCTCAACTGTACAGTCTACCCAGAACAAGGTCATCTTAGCTTTGAGCTTTCTGAAGTTAGGATCCAGTCAAGGGTCAACCAAGTCTGAAAAGTTCTGTTTTTTGAGGGTTTATCAAAACTAATTTGGAGTGAGAATGCAATTTGTAATTTATGTTTATATTCAGTAAAATATACATTAAAAAACAGACACTGTGTGAAAAAATATTTGCAAGCTATATAATGTACTCTTCTTCCGTGTTGATGCCAACTTTTTAATGAGTCATGACATACTTTGTTAATACCCAAAGGACAGCTGCACTATATAATTTGGGGACCAATGAAACAAGACTAGACACTTCAGGAATAGAACAGGAAAGAGAACTTCAGTCATGCAGAACAGGATTTCCCAAATGCCAGTGCCGTAACTGACACAGTTCCAATGCACAACAATATAGGAATACAGCTTGTCCAACATCTTAATTATACCCGCTCAGATTCCAAAGTCACCTTTAACAATGGGGGGAAACTAACAAGAGCTTCAATAAAGGCCAGGACTGTCACTCCAAAGATAATTGAGTTACCACCAGATAAAATGATACCTGCTTAAAATGACAAAAATCGCTCACTGATTTTTGCCAGTTATTGAGTCCTTTAGTGGACAGTTTTATTGTTGACATCCTGTAAGTGTTAAGCGTTAAGTGTCTAAGTATTATTCCTCTAAGACTAAATGCACATTCTGAATGTAAATCAGACAGAGAGAACTTACGTGAAGGCAAATGCAACCAGTGCTCCACTGACCACAATGAAGTCCAGAATGTTCCATAGATCCCGGAAGTAAGAGCCGGGGTGAAGTATCAATCCAAGATCGACCATCTTCGCCCCAAACAATAAGAGGGTGTGAGAGGAGAAAAACAAACGAGGGAAGGAGAAGGAAACAGAGACACACAAACTGAGCTAACATCCTTTAGACCAGACAGCTGCGCATAAAACTCTTACAGCAGTCTTCACACAGACAATCGTCTACAAAGGAGGCACTTGAAGTTGGCTAAAGCATGTGTTGTCACTGTAATGAATCCAAGTGTGTGAGAAAAAAATGGAAAGCACTACAAAGTTTAAAGGACAGGGACGATCAAACCTGCCATTAAGTGATTTGATTTGGGTAATGGAAATGGCTACCTATTAGTTAAAGGGGCAAAGTGTTGTTTTTAAACAAGCCTGTCTGAAAGGATAATGTCTAATCCGAGCACAAGCACAAGCACTTACCTTAATCACCATCTCAAAAGTGAAAACTCCCGTAAAGACATAATCCAAATACTTCAGCACCTGAGTGGAGTGGAAGAAGGAAATGTTAAGACTGAAAACACCAACCAGACTAGTTCAGCAAGCAACAGAACTGACATACACAAATCACTTTAAAAATATCTAATTGACAAATGACAATTGTCAGAAATGTAAAATGTAGTTTGACTGCTGGTTTCAAGAAATGGTTATACACCTGATCACTGTGTATCATTCTTACATTTTGTTCTTACATTTCTTACCCAAACCCATGGGTCATTGACTTGAACTCACATTGTTGCGGCTGGCATTGACCTGGACAGGGTCTTCAGCAGCGAGGGCTATGCTACTCATGGCGATTACAACCAGGATGCACATCTCAAAGTAGCGTAGACTCACCATGTAATGGCACAGTCGCCTTACTCTGTTTGGGGATATGACAAATCACATGAAGCACAAATATACATGCAGATCTTAACTATGAAATCCAACATAACATAAATACTCCTGAATCCTCGAACACCTGCATGTAGCTAAACAATCTTGTGAAAGCTTTAGTGACCAGTTTTGACACAGAAACAGACTACTCTGGATTTATGGTGAACCATAACTAACTTCTCGGTTGTATGTCTTATATATATATATTTATTTATTTTTATTATTATTATTTTTTTTTTTTTTTAAATATCTCTGTTCAAGCTGATGCTCCATCAAAATCACAAAAATCACACTCGCAAACGTCAGCCAGGCAGGCCCATATGGTGAGTTATAGTGAACATGCCGAGGGCGGCGACAGACATGTGGAAGTTTATGAGGGCACTATTTGTTTGCTCCTCATTGAAGTTAGTGTTTATGGGAAGCTTTACGGGCGTGTGGAGAGGCTGCGTCCCGAGTGAGTGAAGAGGCCTAGGAGGAAGCTGCCACCACCCCTTTGCTCTTCCACCATGCAGTCACTCAATCTCCTAACAGCTTTTCATTAGATGAGGAAGGGGAACATATTTAGGCATATTTAGTGTGACAAGGTACTGGCAGAGGGAGCGAGTGCCCGCTGTAGGGTGGTGTGGCGGGTGGCGGGCAGACTCACGGGTTGGTCTGGCCGAACACAAACATGGAGCTGTAGGGCAGGATGGGTCGGGTGTTGATCAGGTTCAGATCGTCCAGGTTCCTCTTCTCCTCTGTCATTGGCATGGTCTCACTGTCTATACTGTTCACTGTGATCCAAAAACAATAGCAACCCACAGAAATAAAATCTAGCTGGAGTATGATGTAGTTGGCAAATTCAATAATTGCAAGCAATTCAGAAATTAAACACTATTTCAGAGTGACTAATAGTTCTGTGAGTTAATCAATCAGTTAATATTCATAACAAGCATCCATTCACCTGATATGTATTAGGAAATTCATTTGAGCAATGGGTTATTTTCATATATTGCAAATACACAAGAAACCCTTTTGGCATATTGCTGTGCATTTCAGCACATTCTGCACAGATCAATGCCACCCTGACTGTACAGTATTAATATGATATATTAATATAATATATCTTTTTATGTATTTTTGTTGGCCTGTTTAGGATATGACAGTGAAGAGAGTGAAAGGAAGCGAGTGGGAGAGAGTGTTGGGGTGGGATCAGGAGATGACCCGGACTGGACCCGAACCCGGGACCCTGTTGCTGTCAATGGCAACGGGTTCTATTTCATTGACATAGAACCACGGTTTGAAAACCATCGTTTTGTGCTTCTGATTCACGTCTTTCATATCATTCCACGAGTAGTAGGTTTGCTTATTGCAATGGAATTTTATTGAAAGTTAAAGTCAGCACTCAGTCAGTAATACTGTACGTTACTGAATACTGAAACTTTCAAGTTCTATTTGTGTAGCAAACGATTTGTTTTCTCAGGTAAAGCCACGAAACGGTAACAAAATAAATGGCCAACTATGTGAAGTTTGGCAAGGAGTCGTATAATAAGTGGGATAATGTATTGTCTGCTGCTCTTTATCTGCTTCGCGACGGGGTCCTGTTCGCCCTGCCGGGGGTTTCATTTTCGATAATGAGCGGAGGACAATACATTATCCCTTACATACGGTAATATTCTATATAAATATCTAATTGTGGGCATGCTTGCTGAGCACTGACTTGGTATGAGGGTGGTCTCCCCTGGTGGTGAGGTGATGGTGACGGGGATGTGGCCGCTCGGCTGGCTCGCCTCCACATCTGTGTGCCTGTCCATTACAAACACACACACAAGGAGCAGTGCAGTACAGTTTGGAATAGACACAAACATTCGGATAGTGTGTGACATCTAGGTCTGTGATACACTCGTACTGTACGTAATGTCTTTGTATTTGTGATATCTACTGTATGTACTGCAGATGAGTTTTATTGCTACTTTCCTTATCTTAAAACTTAAATCGACACAAAGAGTCTACTAATTTCATTATAGCATCAGAAGAGTGAAATTGAAACGGCCCAATATTCAACATAAATACATTGAAAACACTCAATACTTAGGATTTAATACATTGTAAAGACACAATAAAGATCAGAAAATGCTGTGGCTGGAGTAAGAGGAGGGAAAAGAGGGGAAAAGAGCTGATTCTGACCTGTGCCTGTGGGTCCTGCCGCCCTCCCTCTCGCCTCTCTCTCTGCCCTCCTCTCCGTCAGCGGTGGCCTGTGATTTGCCGCTGCGGGGCCTGCGCCTGCTCCTCTCCCCATTGGCTCCGTTCTCTCCCCGCGAGCACCGGTCGCCGTCGCGGTTCCCCGAGCGCGAGCCGTCCATGTGCCGCGAGCGCGGTAAGCTCTTGCCCCCGCTGCTGACCACCCCGTTGCCCTCAGTGGACTGCTGTCGATGGTGGTGGTGGTGGCGCTCCCTCTCTCCAGTACCTCCTCCTCCTCCTCCTCCTTCACCCCCACCTCCTCCTCCGCCCTCGTCCACAGACCTCGGGTGGTGGTGGCGGCGCCCCCCCTCGCGGCTCCGGCTGCGGTCGCCTTTCCCCTCCCGGCAGCGCGAGCCCTCGTGGTCCTTGCTGCGGCTGTGGTGGACGTGATGCCGCCCTCCCTCCCTGGTGCTGCCGCCGCCCGTCTCCCCGTTCTCGTTGGCATCCTTTCGCCGGTGATGTTTCCGCGACGGCTGCCCGGACTCCGTCCCTCCTGCGGCATCCCCCTCGCCCTGACCCTTGTCCCAGTGGTGGTTGTGGTGGTGGTGGTGGTGGTGGTGGTGGTTGTGTGGCCCCCCTATGGGGCCGTCACCGTGCTCTACCACCAACGGACGGTCCAGGTGGGTCTTCATATCGGGCCGTATGTGCAGGGCGGAAGACATACGCTGGCGCTCCTCGGGGTCCAGCTCGCTGTAGAGCGCCTCGCTGCTGGGGCGCAGGTTGTTGCGCCGCATCTGCGTGGTGCGCTGCTCCCACACAGACATCAACTTCTGGGACCTCTGCTGCTCCCTGCTGGTGGGGATGGTCAGGGGGGTGGGGGCACAGGGGAGTCAGGTGGAGAATGAACAAGTTTAACACAAGGAGCTCAGAGACATCAGTTTCAATCAGCCAGATAATTACTTCAGTGAGGAAGGTACACCACTGTGAAGGAAAAACTCCCATCCATGTGAAGACCACCTTAACACTTGGAGGGACGTCAATATGACACTTTTTGAAAAAGGTCATGAAAGAGTTTACTTGTATGGAGCCAAAGGAGTTTCCCCCTATGCTTTAAAATTCACTGGCATTTCAACTGCTTTCCTTTTGCAGGAAACACATGCTATGAAAGTCCATATTTTAATGCACAGCAACCCCCAAGGTGCTAAATAATTAACAAGCCTGCATTGGGGATTCACTGCCAATACTTCTAGCTCCAGTTCAGTACATTTCCACATGTGAAAAGAAGGTCTTTATGGATGTGCCAATACATTACAAGTCACCATGGTATTTCAGCATCTTAGACGCTCATGCTTTCTCATGCTTGTTCCTTCCTCTCAAAAACCTTGGTTAGGTGATGTTTCATTATGTTTGGACCATGCACCCTGAAATAGTGTTGCCCCAAAACCATGATTTCCCTTGGACTGGAGGCGTAATGACATGGCATTACATCAGAGTGGCTATGATTGTCAGAATGAGTATTCATATTTATCCCTTTCATTGTTTTCTTAACTTATTATGCAAGTCAGACATGTTCTTTCCCCAAATCACCCCCCCCCCCCACCACCACCACTTCCCGTGACAATGCATCTACAATCCACAGAGCTAAAATCTGGCTGTATTATAAATGTCCAATTTGACACACTCCAATTTACACAATAACAGAAACGTGTCACAATGTGATTTCAATGTACTTTCTTTCATTCCTACAGGAATGTTGTACATGGTCAAAACTGACTGATCAGTAGTCAGTCGAACAGTCTGAACATCTTGGGGAGGATTTATATGGCCAAGTTAGCACTCCTGAATCCATTCCACCAACACAATAAAAATAAGTTTAATGCTGGCAAAAATACTGAGGTCGAAATTGTATGTTCATTCCAAAGAGAATGTGGCAAGTAAAGAGTAAACTATAGGGCTTTATCTTCTACTCTGCCCTCTCCATGAGATCCTGTCTCCCCCTATCTCTCTGTTAGCACCTCAAGCCTGCCTGCCTGCCTGCCTGCCTGCCACTCACCCACGCTTCTTTCCCTAACTCCTCTGATATACAAGTCAGACAGAGGTAATGGTTTAGGGGCTACAGGGTTCTGCAAGCAGATAGTCGATGGGTTGGGGGGGGGGGGGGGATGCGCCGGGGCTTCCTGAGATTAGGCTATTTGAGCAAGCCTACAGCACCCGATCCATTTGTGCTGATGTTATTTAGGGCCAGCTCTTCAGACAGGGCCCGACATACTGGTGTGCTGCTCGGTAAATCACTCCGAGCAATTTAAGCTAGTTCCCGATACACTTCAGCTGAGATTTATTCAGAACAAGACGTCACACACACTCATACATACACACAGACACACACACACACACACACACACACACACACACACACACACACACACAGGAAAAGATCTTTATAAATCAGGCTGTCCAGGGCTATTTCTGAAACGTAATCCCACTTCTGACACCAAGCAATTCTATGAAGTCTATGAGCAAATATATTGCCGGTAAAGGACACTCACCTTTTTAATTGCATCACACACACATAAAACTAAGAGCCCTGTCAGGGCTTTTGGGAGTCATTGAGAATCGAGAATGGAAACCACTCAGTGAGTGACCATGTGAACACATACACTGAATGGACAAAATGAAGATGACAGTTTATTGTCCATTCTTCACCGGGGGATCGGGAGGGTGGTGGTGGTGGTGTGTGTGTGTGTGTGGTGGTGGTGATGGGGGGGGGGGGGGTCAAACACAATGACAATTTTCCACAGACATCTGGGGGTGAGCATGTCTTTGGTTATACACACATTTTTGCCATTAAGCATATCTTTGGTAGTACCTTTACCTCAAGTAGTGATGGGCGGGAGAGCTGACATAACTCCTAAAAACATACAGGGCAACACAGTGTAAAAAACACAAACAAATGGGAACAAGGACTATGGCATTTGTCAAAGTACACAGCAGAGTTAGAGGACAGAAACAAATACAGCAGCGAGAAGATTATTACCAAGAGTGTTGATGGGGGGAGCTGGATAAAACTGTACTGAGACATAAGATGGGGGAGCATGATGGGGTAACACAAAAGATGGTGTAACCAAAGCACTTACTTCAATACGAGAGGAATTGAAACTGAAGCAGGGAAGGGAGAGACACCCAGATATTGATATCGCACTGTATTATCCTAAGCACTAATCAGTAATCTCTCTCTAATGCCTCGCCAATGTGTCATCAAAATTTCTTCAACGCAAAATCAATTGTTATTTTATATGTAGGTCATTAATGTAAATTTATACTGGAAATTAGAGGAAGGACACAATATCGAAAGTGCAATAAATCAGATGACTTCTTTCTGCGATACGTTATGAATACACTGCCACCAAATATCAATATTTGTACTAAAGTATTCAATTAAATAAAGCACAATTCAAATTCTAAACGGACTCCTTCACTAATTTACCTTACCAGAGTCTCTACTTCATGCATAAACATAAGCATGAACACTGAGAGTCAAGTTCAGTGACAGGCTATTTGCTTGTACCTAACTTGTAAAGCCTGCTTACTTGTCTATATGCCTCATATTAAATTGAACATTCACCTACTTCATATACTCCATTTTCACACTCAAATGTGACATTATGAAACCACTGCTCTCTTGGTTGGAATAAATTAAATGTTTGCGCTGGATAATTCAATACAATGTGTGGAATGATTACTAGCTGCAGTGGGGATGTCCTGAGATATCGCCACTTGTGATGACTCATAGAATCCCTCTCCAATCAGAAATGAACAAAAACCTAACTGTTATATAATGTCTGATAACTTCATTCCTCAAATTAAGACATTGACTTTCAGAACTAGATAACATTTTTATTCAAGTAGGCAAATATTCATACGGTTTTAAATAATCAATCTGGCAGTATTTCCTATTTTAGCTGAGCAAAAGTTGTGTGAAAGGAATTAAAGGCCTGGTCCATATAGACGCCTGTCCCAAACAGGTTGAGTTTTGGTGTTTGACGTAAATAAAATCCTGGGCTATTAATCGAGGTTTAACAGTATAGAAAATGTTGCCGATATCAAGGAGGAATTGCTCACTACTCCAACAAAAGGTCAGATGACCAATTATCATTTGGAGAATCTTAAAGAGCATATTTAAGAAATACAGTGCATCCCTACTTAAAAGTCAATTGCTTACCTTATTTGCATTTCTAAAACCTTAATGAGTTTTCATAATCCCAAGTGACACCGTGGAAAATGAAGAAAGAAATCTATCTTTGATGATGATATTAGTAAAGGTAAAGGAGCAAAATATATTCAGGGGAATTCCCTGAATCATAGAGATAAATGTGACTTTAACTGACTCTAAAAAGCTAATATTCTACTTTTATAAAGGTATTGGGTGATTAAGACAAACAAACTAAATAATTCTGAATTTCACTTTTGGGAAGTTTGGGAGTTTCTTTATCATTCAGTTTATGTAAATTACTATGGTTTGTGGACAACTTTGTCCTCAAATTGATTACCTAAACTTCCTAACCAACAACCTTTCTACAAAAGCAAATAAGAAACCTAGCGATGCTACAAAAAAAATCCTACCAAGAAAATCAATTGGCAAACATGGTACCCAAACTAAAACAAAGAGGTTCTCTTGAACATGAGTGTCATCACACACAAGTCAATTCAAGTGAGAATCATCAGATCCCTTCAGAAATACAATAAACAACTACAAGAACTGTTCAGCCCATTTTTTCCCCTGATTCCGCATGAGTCTATGATTGGTCTCCATAACAGTGCTCTCCCTCACCAAAAGCCCTGTGTGTGTGCATCTCTCTGTGCGTCTGAGAGAGCAGCGGTTGTGTGTTTGTCGGCACATTGTTGCTGCCACCGGGACCCACGGCTGGAAATATGATGACTCACCCGGTGTCAGCAGTCTGCTACTCTACTACTGCTGAGGGTGTCTCCCTGAGTGGAGGCTACTCCACGTCCGCTTCAAAAATACATGAGCAGAAACAAAAACAACAAACAACAAAACACCCAGAATAGGAGCACATGCCAGGGGAAAAAACCCAGACGACCAAAGAAAACAGAAGGGTAAAAGAGTCGAAGTGTGAAGGAGGAAGGGGAACTGAGGTTAAAGAAAATCTTAATTAAAAAATCTAGGGCTCATGTGGGAAGCAAAGCCACTGTTGTGCATCAAGTGTGCATTAATCACAATAAATTCACAGATGGTAAAAGAAGGCACTGTACAATGGACACAGATATCAACTAAACACTAGACATTAACACCATTTCCTCTAAAAAAAGAAAACATATAGCTGGTTGCCATTCATCCTTTGATTACTGTAGACTGCTTTACACCTTCGGCCAATGGGCAAGACCATACACGGAATATGGGATGGGACTGATTTGAGATCAGAGGAAGAGAAAGAAGAGAGGGAATAAAGGAAGAGGAAAAAAACTGGAAGTGGAAACAGGGAAGTAAAAACTCACGGTGAATGAATGCTGGAGACAGACGGGCTGCGAGAAAGTGTACTTCGATATTGCTTTACAATACTGCATAAGCCAAAACAAAAACAGAAGAAAACAAAACATACACACACACAAAAAGGGAGGGAAAACAGAAAGGACATCGGAAGCAGTCAGACCCTAGAGAATGAGACACTGTCGAAGTCTGACTCTCCCCACACAATGTCAACGCAGCACCATATTCATGACCACAAATGTTACACAATAAACAGAAATGTCAGTGAACAAAACACAACTACAAATATTACAAGGAACAGAACAAAACATTACTTGTGAAGACATTTCCCCCTCACTTATTTGAATACAAATGAAAATGATGGCTGTCATATTATAAAAATGTTTGTTTCCCATGAATATACAGTAGCATTGTGAAGGAAAAAGGTCTTGTGAATCAAATGAAGAAAATGTTAACCAAAAAGTGTAAGGTAACATTAATAATGATCACATCCCTGTTGTTCTCTGATTATTCACAATTACACTTATACTAATAGTCAGATGAATGGCCCTAATATAATTATGCCCCTGATCGGTGATTAACAGTGAATTATGAATTAAGAGTATTTGTCAGTGGTTAAGTTCAGATCAGTTTGGTTTGGCCAGTTTGGTAAGTTCAGTGTTTGATTTGAGTGCAACTGCCATAAGTGTCAACTGACTGTTGAGAATACATTCTTACTGAGATATAAGCTACTTCTGTTTCCACTTAGCAGTCCCCCAAAGTGCCCTGTTACACAGCCATCTCACAGAAGAGATCTGAGTGTGTTCACTGGCCATCATTTATCAAATGTCTAGACGATTGATGCCAAAACTTTTGTCACTTGGACGATTGGTGGCAAAGCTTTTGTCACTTGAAGTACACAGTTCTATCTGTTGGAACAAAAAGCTTTGAAGTGAGGGATGAGATTAACACAACAGCACCACTGAAGGGGATACACACACACACACACACACACACACACACAAATAATACATACACACAAAATGTGTACACACATCACTTTGAACAAACAAAAATATGGGACAGAGGGGAAGAAGGCAGGACAAAAAAAACTACAAATATGTCATGGGTGTAGGAGACCGCACATCATACAGTATATATAGTAATATACTTCTAGGAACAGGGACACAAGAAACACAGATCAGTGATGTGATGGTGTGTGTGTGTGTGTGTGTGTGTGTGTGTGTGTGTGATTGTGTGCAAGTGCGTTATAGTGGTATAGGAGAACACAGTCAGGATTAAATGTCCATAACTTACGCTGTGATGGAGATATTGGCCGCTGACATGGGGCTGACCTCTTTGACCTCTTTGGCTTTCTGAAGGGCCAGCTTCTTAGTGATGGCCTCCTCCTGCTCCTCCTCATCCTGCAAGGCACACACGGACAGAATGGACAGAGAAGAACAGCGGACGGAAGAGGTGAAGAGATGACAAGAGAAGAGAGGAAAAGAAAAGAGAAGAAAAGAGCGAGTGGAGAAAGCAAAGGGAAAGAGAATGAGAAAGGGCAGAACTTTAATAGAAATGGCCTCATTGGCCACTGACAACAAACCTTCGCCTCTCTGCCTGCTCTCTTGAGGGACCAGTAATACTGAAGGTAGAGGTCTGTAGGTAAAGCACTGTGCAGTATTAAAGGCTGTAAATCCTGCCACTCATTGGGGAGTTTCATTACCTTGAGTTATTGACAAGGACAAACATCATTTACCTTCGAGAGAAGAGCATATATATATATATATATATATATGCAGACAGGCTTATGGAACCAATAAAGCTCTACAGGCTGTTGAACCATTAGGGCAGACCACCTATACAAACATGCAGATTGATAAATGGTGTTTGATGGAAGATGTTCATTTTATAGAGTGACCCTGCCAGTGCTGAGAGTACTTTGCTAGGATGTGGTGGCCGTATACCGGTACCTTTGTGAGTTCTTGTGCATTTGCAAGGTTGTCAACTGCAATAGCCAAGAAGACATTGAGGAGGGTATCTGTTTTTTTTTAGTTTAAGGATACAAATATAGCATAAACTAAACCCACAAACAGCCCAATATGTTATCAGGTGACACCAACAGATGGGCGCTTCATGGTCAAGCAAATCAACTTCACAACACATCATGTAAATAAAGTTTCCACTGAGGTGAGATAGAGGTCGAGTGAAAAGGATACAGTTCCCAAAGAGAGTCAGAATGATGAAATACACGGAGGAAAACATCCCCCGGCGGACCCCGCCCTGGGACTCTATCCCATGATACATCACTGCATTCCAGTCCTCTCCTGTCAAAATCTGTGAAGTGGAGGCACAGTCTCATTACAAACACTGATACAGCGTTCTACTTTTTTATGTAGATGCATCATTCCGGACTAATTATGCTCTGATGCCTTGAGTTTTTAATTACCTGGAACACAGTAAGAATGGCAGCTGGAAATGTATCAAAATTGGTTGTGGGAGTCTCTTCTTCGAAATTAAACCTGTAAAAAATGAATACAAAAAGGAAACAAATCTCTTATTATTTAATTTGTAATGCAAACAAAACAATAATAATTTAAGGCTTTGAAACGAGGAGTCAACATCCTTTCTGTGATTAGGGTTATTTCTGCCTGGTCTTGCATCAAAGTTGTGGCTTATTTGGGAGAAAATCTCTAGTTAGCCCTAACATAATCATTACATTAGCCACAGCAATGCATAATAAATGTTTCACACTAATTTCTACAAAGCCATATAAAAACCTTTCACCATCACATATAAAGATTGTGTTGTGATCCCATTGTATATAGTGTAAGACACAATTTAACATTGCTGACATGCTATTGGTTGTTTTTACTGATTCACAGACAATGCCATGTACTGTATGAGCAACACCTACATTCCTAGTGTCAACTTCTGACAGAACCACTGAATAAGGAAAAAAGAAAGACAACTGGAACACACAGATATAATATACATCTAAATTAATTTAACTTAATGGAGTTAAGTGAAATCACACTGCTCTGTGCTGTATTAACCCTTAGAACCCGATTGACGCAAAGTGCGTCAAAAAACACACCCTTTCTTCTCTGTGTCATTGCTATTGCGTGACAGAGCAGAAGCGGGGCTTTCCAACGAGACCACGCACTTGTCTGTACGTTAAAGTATGAAAATAGTATGAACAATAATGAAATTAAATCAAATTGCATCATATTTAGAGTCTATACTTCTCTGCGTTCACCTGCACACCCATTACTCTCGTTTGAATTACCCACGAACTCGTGATCGCATAGATATGGCAAGCATATCAGATGAAAGAGGAGACATAGGGCTATCCATTGGTACCATGTATATCGATCCTTCTGGCTTATAAAAACAGATGAAGTGACTGCAAAATAATAACGTCATGTACACAAACCAACGCTGCACACCCATTCTGCCCTACAAAGGCTAAGAGCAGTATCTGCACTTTTTCAAAAAAACATTTTTTGCACAAATAAGAAGTACATGATCTACTCTTCAATCTGTTAAAATTTCATATGGCTGCCTAATATATTTCTTAGCTAAATTTACATTTTTACTTTGCAGTTTGTATAGAAAATTAGAGGAAAACCAAGGCAGAGTGCAGTATCTGCCCTTACTGCCTTGATTTCAATGGCCATTACTGCATTCTGCCTTTGTTTCACTTGCCCTTACTCTAATAGGTGTGTGTGTGTGTGTGTGTGTGTGTGTGTGTGTGTGTGTGTGTGTGTGTGTGTGTGTGTGTGTGTGTGTGTGTGTACAGGGACAGACTGGGACTAAAAAAGGCCCTGGACTTTCTTCTAAAAAGGCACACTACCATTCACACTCACACACACATTAGGTGTCTATCATGATACAGTCTCACAATATTAAATGCCAGTGAAAGTATCATATTCAAAATAGTTAGTCAGATTTTACAAAAAGTAATTAACATATACTTTGACAAAATATAAGCAGCAGTGTGCAAAGGTGTCAAAGGTTAGGTTTTGGTGTGCAGCAATGCAATATTGCTTGACATGAAAGTCTACAAGAATACCCGATTGATTTTGTTCCATTTTTACATAAATGTTTATAAATGACAGGTTGCCATTGTTAAGGCATCAAGCAGCATATCTTCACTAGAAATGTAGTAAGTATCTCCTCAATTAATATAAAAACTGAGTGATTATGATCACTTGCTACACTTACTGCAAAATGTTGTATGGCCATGTAAGTATTCACTAGTTCGCCCGTCGGCATGATTGCTATACTGAGTGTATAAGCTAAGCGCGTGTTTGGCATGGTAGCTGGCCGTGGTCATGGAATGCCTGAAGCGGAGATCGCTATAGAGCGATGGCCGCTTGCACCGCCAGTGTAAGGAGGATGCGTAACTGGGCTATCAGTGAAATGGAGG
Organism: Alosa sapidissima; assembly: GCF_018492685.1. NCBI lineage: Eukaryota > Metazoa > Chordata > Actinopteri > Clupeiformes > Clupeidae > Alosa > Alosa sapidissima. The sequence continues at coordinate 17,656,923 of NC_055964.1, forward strand.
AGTAAGGGGAGGAGGAGAGATAATTTTGCGAGCGCCGCGGCGTGTGACGTATGGATAAAGAGGCCGGCTTAAATACCCTGGCGGTGGAAGACAGGTGAGTTAATTGCTGTCAATCATCCCTAAGGGCTCCTCCCGAACTTTGTTTAGAAAACATCATTAAGCAGTAATGCAAAGACAAAGCGCAGTATAGCCTATAAAACTACCAAATTTTGCATAAATGTCAAAAAGCAAAAGGTTTAATATTCACCTCACCGGTATAATTTAATTTAATATTTAATACTCACCACCGATTCAGGACAGTCTGCCCTACACACACATGAAATGCATGTAGAGCTATGAGCTTGCTGTGGTGAGATACATGTCAAAATATAAGAATTTTTATAATACGCTTTTTATATTCTTAATTCTTTAAAAATCTAAATAAAATCAATGCTAGTACTAATACATGAAATGATGGAAGATCTGGATAGCCTACACTCTGCTGAAAAAACAATATATAATATGTGTGTGTGGCACTTACAATGACCAGAATAAATCCTTATGAATAAAGGTAGCGAAAATGCCCTAAAACAGCTTAGGGTTCTAAGGGTTAATAACATAATTCGTATATGTATATGTGGTATGTGTGTGTTACATTTTTCAAATGCAATTGATTCAGAGCAGCAAAAAAAGATCAGAAACAAGACCATTAGTGGTAGATAATTAACATGAACCAGTGACAGAACTGAAGCAATAACGGGAAATAATTGCTGATTACTTACATACAAATGACTAATCACTCACATAGCTCCACAGAGCAACATTATTGGAGCCGAGGATCAGGCATTATGAGCAACCACACTGGGTGCATTTCATCATTTTATAAATAGTCCACTCAGAAAACGCCTTTATAACCCTCCGTATTTCTCCACCAAGCAAATAATACTGAGAAATTCTCCAGACTTGCACCCTAATAATCTTAATGCGTTCTCTTGCACTCCATATTGTATCTACAGGGACTTAATTATCCAAGCACAAAACAGAGGTACACAGTTGGAAAGCTTTAAATGAGCCGCCAGAAAAATCCGGAAATGAATGTACTCTCCTTTCCCTCCCGCTTCAGATGAGAATAGGTAGAAAAAGAGTGAAGTGGTGTAAAATGCATTATTTCATGTTGACTTCCTATCGGCCTTAGCAGGTTTTATACTTTGGGCCGCAGAGGAAGAGACAGAGGAATTGGACCAGTACCTTCAACCTGTACATCAACCGATGTTCTGCTTGGGGAGTCAAGGGTTCACTCACTCACTAGAGCGCAAAATTACTGATTACAGACCCAAAAATAAGTACAGTATATCATCTGCAGTGTAGAGGAGATGCAAAGGGACGTGTACACATGACTGGGTGTGGATGAAAGTGCAGCTTTTTAAGATAAAACTTTGAACGACTTTTTAAAGAGAGCACTGGTGCAGCTGTCTCACGTTCAAAAGCATGATAAAAAAAAACAACAAAAAAAACCTGCACTGAAGCGCAAGTAAACGGATCTGCGTGATCATTGCGTCTGAAGGAAAACAAATCTCTGCTTCACCTCAGTCTGCACCAGTAGGGGATTGAGGATTGTGCTGCTGCGCCACAGAGTCTGGGAAGAGCTTTCTCCTGTTTGAAAAGCACTCGGAGTGTTTGTTTATTTGACTCGAAGATCATTACGTTAGGTGCCACGCCTGCACTGTTTATGAATTTATACGTTTATTTACCGTGTGAGAACCATGTGCACAAAAGCAATTCCTCAGTTGCAGAGTTTAATCAATAATTCATGGCAGAGAGGAATGAAACCTGGATCCCTTAATAATACAGCCTACATGCTCATCAACACAAGAATACACTCAAATGAAAAGACAGGCTAAAATAAGTGCTATCACTGTATGTCATTGGTATTGATAGGGACATTAAAAGCATTCAAGGTTCACACATCAGAGCAAAAAAGGTTTTTGCACATTTAAAGTGTACAGTACAGCTAAATAACTGTAAATAACAGCACACCGTCCATGAGCTGGTCATCAAAAGGATTTGACTAAAACCTATTTATGAACTAAACCTAAACAACCCATGCACTTACCGTATTTTCCGGACTATAAGTCACACTTTTTTTCATAGTTGGCCAGTCCTGTAACTCAGGTGCAACATACATATATTTATATATATATATATATATATATATATATATGTTTTTTTCCTCTTCATGATACATTTTTTGACTGGTGCAACTTATACTCCGGAGCGACTTATAGTCCGGAAAATACGGTATATAGGTTTTCTAGTGACAGTAGTAAGACAGAGAAACATCTATTTGTCTGGACTTATGTACGTATCTACCAATCATTACAAACATATTATTTCAGGCCTTGTTCTGGTAATAAAACACTAATTTAAAATCAATAACACTCCATATTGATTGCAATGTATTATGACATTCTGTGGTAAAAAGTCGATATTTTATAGTTATAATTGATAGTATTATCTTCTGGTACTCGAACGGCATGTCGTCCATTATCCCTTACATAATGAAAATGAGTGACTGTTAAGAGAGAGGACTCCTTAATAGTTTACTCACTGTCCACCGAAGAGCTGCATGCCCAGGAGAGCGAACACAACAATGAAGAGGAAGAGCAGGAAGAGCAGACTGATGATGGACTTCATGGAGTTCAGCAGAGACACCACTAGATTCCGCAAAGAATTCCAGTACCTTCCAGAACACAGGGAAAGCATCACCATAGCCACCGGCGTCTAGATCAATACACCCATCTGAACTCGACTGAGGTTTGCTCAAGTAACAACTCATATAGCTATCAGGTAACAGTCACTGACAGGAGTTTTCAACATGAAAGAGGAACATTGCTTAACCTATTTCTCAACCGCAGAGTATCAAGGGGTAAAATCATGGCGGGGGTATTTCTGACAGCTTACTTGGTAACCTTGAATATCCTGAGCAGGCGGAGAGCTCGAAGAACGCTGATGCCAAACGACGAGGCTCCGGGTTTCACAGCGGCCCAGACCACCTCAAAAATGCTACCGATAATAACCTGCGTGTATACAGTCAAATGTATTACACTGATTTGATTTTTGACATTACTTCATGTTATTAAATGTTATCAACCAAAAACTACATTTAAAAACATGAACAATTCACTACAATGATTTCTGACATTAATTAATCTAATTATCCTATCTAATATTATCTAATTAACTATAATGTTTCTAATTTCATGATCTAGTTTCACAAAACGTTGTGTAACATGACAAAGCATTTCCCAACACCAACCATATGTGCAACAACATCAATCATCCTCTGTCAAAATTGCGTAATCTATGTGATACCTGAGTAATCCCAAGTACTTACAGCAAAATCAAAGCAGTTAAATGAGGAATGGAAATAGGTTCTGGGCCCCAGTCCATACATCTTCAGGCTCATCTCTGTCAGAAACAGGCCCAGGAACACAAACTCTGCCAAATCTGCGGGCAGACAGACGCAAATCGATAAAACTGGACACAGGGCCATTTCATTTAGCACAACTAATATGCTAAAAATATGCAATTGCCTCATATTCTATTAGAGATCAACAACATTTACTTTACAAGCAGGAAGATGAGAATGACCCTGCATACCAAGGGGAACATTTCAATTACATATACTGTAGTGTATTATGTCAAAGACAAAGTGCAGAATTTGTCAGTTTACCACATTATGATGATCGATAGAGGAGTAGCCTACAGTATATAAATGTACATCCATCTGAGTGTATTCTATGACTTACATAAAGCATAGGTGAGCCAGTCAGGCTGGTCGTAGTGCACTATGGCCACACACAGTGTGTTGAGCCCGACCAGACACAGGACTGTCCAGTAGAAGCCTTGGGACTTGACCATGCGTCGGATGAAGAAGCGGACCCTCTTCTCTTTCCGACGGAAATAAGACGAGCTCTCATTCTTGCTGCTCTTCACGCTGGCCCGGGCGAACGGGGATCCTTGGGGTGCAGTGGGGACAAATGCGCGCACACACTAGGGTAAAGTTTTCGTTGCGAACTTGCGTGCGTCTGCACTCACTGTGAGCGCCCACTCAGCTGGAAGTATATACTGAGTTGAGGACTCTCAGTTGAGGACTTGCACCACTCAAGCACAACTAACAAAATTATACACAACCTAATGGATAACTCCAAAACCCCAAATGACCGTTCCGTGTTGTCTGCTTCACTTTCTCACTACTTAATACATTCTGTTATTGTGATCCATGTTTTGTAATACAGAGTGAGGAGTCCTCAGTAAACCACAGTATTACATTGCTGTATGTTAACCAGACACTGACAAACATAGTTGGCGTGGCATTATTTGATTAAAGTGAAGTTCAATAAGATTTTGAACTCCTCTCTCTAAGGTGGGGCTTTATCCCCGCCGGAGAAAAGCGAAGTTAGATTAAGGTCAGATTAAAATTAGATCCTTCCTGCAGAGCAAGTTTTGAATAATGCCTCTGCAGCCAGACCCACAGACAAAGTTTCTCAGGGGCAACATCAATCTCGAAAGAGTTTTACCTCAAGGACTACGCAGAGACACATTCATGTCAATGTTTATGTTTTCCCCTCTAAACATAATTCCTCCCAAATATAAATTAGCCTACTTGTTGTGTCCTGCACACCGGTTTACAAGCAACCGTCTGGTTTTGACTGAGGCAAGGACAGCTCATTATTCTCTACTTCACTTCAGCCCAACAGGCCCTGTTCTATATTAAAAACTCTGTAACTCCAATTAGGCTCAAATGTCAAGTGGGCCTGAATAAAAAACGAGAGGTGAAAAATGGCTCCATTAGTATTTCGCCGCCCGCTCCAGGGCAAAATGGGCCATAATCATTTCGGGCTATTTTAATCCACCGAATTTGACTCATGCGAAGCCGAGACGCCATTAATGGAGTATGGTGTCATGTGGTCTTGCTGTCTCCTGTCGTTTCATTTTCTTTCTCCTCCTTCTCTTAACATCTCTTTTCGTCCTCTGTGCTTCATCTGTTATCAGAGGCTGTTTTTCACTCTATTTCAAGATGATCCTCAGATGATAAATCTGAGTTTAGAGCATGAGTGAGAAGTGTTCCATCAGAAAAGTCACTAAAATATAGTCTGGGTGTGGACACAGACCATAATTAACATGGCACACGTTAATATAACTTTAACACATAATTAACAAATACAACTTGAAAATATTTCAAGTCAGTTGTATTCATGAGCTTAAAGGTGCAGTCAGCGATCGTACGCGATTTCAAGCCCATAACATTTTTTGTCACATTTAGTGAACATCTCACGATCCGCTAGCTGTCCATCTCGCAGTTGCTGCTAGGGCTTTTCAATGTGTAAAGTTGAGGTGGAATGAAGAGTGAGGTGGAAGGTCAGGGTTGTGTCCTTACCAACTGAGGAGATGTCCGTGAAGTGGTCCTCCCCTTCCTCAGCATTGATCAGGTCATTCTTGCTCTTTTTGACTCTTTTTAGGACTAATGAGAAAAATGGACAGTCAACATAAACAACACACAACAACACAGATCTTACTGACTGTGCATTTACTGTATGTACTTGAAGGCAGATATTTTTGGGAATAACTTTATAGACATTTAATAGACAACTCAAGAACACCATTCATTAAGATCATCGTAGCTTAACAAACATGCTGTGAGATAAAGAATGAACCACAACATCCCACTGTCACAGAGAACAGCACCTGTGGACAGGTATGGCAGCACCTGTGATAAGTAGATTGGGCATTGTGCAAAACATCCACAGACCTTTCCACGTACCAGCCACAATGGCACAGTCGTGCCAGTATTGTTTTCCCGCGTTTCTCCTCTCTGTGGTGGCAAACTGCTGTAATCTAATTAACTTGTCAGCCTAATCTCCTTAATTACCAAATGCTCACACACAGGCTTTGAAAGCAATACTGCTGAGAGATTAGTAGTCCTTGATAACACAGCTCAGAAAGAGGGGGTGAGGGAGATGGTGTGTGTGTGTGTGTGTGTGTATGTTTGTCCTCGTATGTACATGTGAAGGAGAATGCCCCAGTTATCATGCGACAACTTGCACCATGTGTGGATGCATTTATGCTTTTGTTACATTGCAATGGACAATATTGATACAACATTGTGAAATCATAACTCATCATGAAAGCAGGACCATGAGGACATTTTACTGCATATTGTAAAAGTCATTACAGGAGCATTGTAGTCCTTGTTTTGATTAGTGGCCACTGGCTTCAGGACAACAATAAGTATGGCCATAAAGTCACTCAGACAGGAAATCCATGGGCCTCAAATTACTGCAATAGCATCCAATGAAAAAAGGTGTTCAAGAACATGATGAATTGATATACTGAATAAGTGTACCAACAATGCAAAATGCTAATTTATGCTATTATTGTTTTGATAAGAACAGCCTGCATTAGAAATTTTTGGAGGTGGCGGGATAAATCAATAAATGAATCACCTGTTCTACTGCTAAATTTAGAAGATGTGTATCACATTGACAACTGTTGTGATGTGGACACATTGTATCAGTTATATGCTTATGTGCATACACACCTAAAAACCTGCTTCCCAGTGAGTGAAATGTCTTACAGAGCATTGACTGAGTGTCTGAATGGGCTGGTCCCCACCTGAGTTGCTTGGGTGCTTTCTCTTGTACCAGGCCCCATCTAGAGATTTCTCCTCTGCATGTTTGTCCTCTTCGGCCAACATGACTTCCTCTGAGACAAACACACTGGCATCAGTCAAAACACTCTCCCAAAGAAGACCATTCACAGTCACATGAAGAAAGTTTTGGCCATGCAGAAACCTAACAGGGTATGTCAT